>NC_048225.1:66331930-66338221 GCF_002007445.2 Ailuropoda melanoleuca
CAACCGCTGTGCCACCCAGGCGCCCCTGAGGAGTATTTATGTGACCTTAAAAATTATACCTGATATTAATGGGATAGGCAAGTAATTCAGAAATACCATTTTTGAACAAATAGTTGTCGAGCAAAAGAAAAGCATTTAGAACTACGTTTGATGAGACTTGGCAGTTGTGGGCCCTATTTCAAGTTTTAATTGATAATTTGGTTTTGGGGGGCTTGGGTGGCACAGTGGATTAAATGTCCCACTCTTGATTTCAGCTGAGGTCGTGATCTCAGGGTTATGAGATCGAGCCCCACCTCCAGCTCTGCGCTCTGCGCGGAATCCGCTTGAGACTGTCCTTTCCATCTGCCCCTCTCGCTTGTGCTCTCTTCCTCTCTCTAAAAATCAATAAATCTTTAAAGAAAATAGTGATTTGTTTTTAGTTTTGATGTTTGTAGGAAAATTTTATCGAGGCACTCATTATGCAGAGCTGTTTCATTAGGATCAGCTGAATTAGGATCAGGATGGAAAATACCCTTCCAGCACTTTTACCCTCTTTCCCTCGACGGCTGGCAGCATTTTGTTGAAATGGCAGAGCCAGCTCATCATCTGAAGAGCCCATGCAACATACTGGGTGATGTCCTGGGGCCCTGTTCACGCTTCACAGCCTTTCAAGTTTAAAGCAGAAGTTGGTAAGGAACGTTATTTCGGTGCCTCAGCAGTCTTTTGTATAGTAGGTGACTGTGGGTTTTCTCGTTTTCCATTTGTTCAAGATTCTACAAGCAGTATCCACTAAAACCTGGAATGTGCAGATCTTAAGCTGTGATATTGTCTAACATTTGGGAATCTTTTAATTGGCCTCTGGCATGACCTCCCTCTGATTCTCCTATGTTTCTTCCCATTTTGTTTAAAAACTTATTATTTGCTTAATCTCTTTTTATTTATTGAATGGCCGTATTCCACTGCCCGGCTCGACTTGGCTGCCTGTGTGCTGAAAATAGCCCAAGCTCCAGTTCCAGCCTTGCTCTTTCTTCTGTCTAGTCTTATATTTTTTACTTATTAATAAAANCAAAAACTTATTAATTGCTTAATCTCTTTTTATTTATTGAATGGCCGTATTCCACTGCCCTGGCTTGACTCGGCTGCCTGTGTGCTGAAAATAGCCCAAGCTCCAGTTCCAGCCTTGCTCTTTCTTCTGTCTAGTCTTATATTTTTTACTTATTAATAAAAATATCCCCTTGCATGATCTGTTTTACCTTCAGACTCATCATGAACGATACTTAGACCCTGTCTTGTGCTCAGTACGGCATGCGACTTTTCCACTTTTTCTGTCTTTTCTCTTGGCGTGGTGGTCTCCTAAGTCATCCGTGTCCGAAACCCAGGGGGCCTCTGGTTCATCCCTCCCTCCTTCCTTCCAGATGCCCTGCTGCTTTTGCAAGATCTCTTAACTGTGTTCTTTTCATCTTTTTTGCCACTGACCCACTTCAGTCTCTTTCTATCTTGCCTAAGTGGCTCTAACTAATCTCTTTGCCTCTTACTCTCAGTCCTCAGTGATGATTGCTATAAAGATAACTTTTTTGAGCTGGAAATATATCCTTTATATTGTGAGATTTGGATGATATTGTCACTTCTTTTATATCCTGATACACATACATATATTTTTTTTGAAAGCAGGTCTGATCATTTGAATTCTCTGCTTAAAAATGTTTGTCAAGTCCCTGCTGCCTATCCTGTAAAATCAAGCTTTTATTTTATTTATTTATTTATTTTTAAAAAGATTTTATTTATTTATTTGACAGAGACAGCCAGCGAGAGAGGGAACACAAGCAGGGGGAGTGGGAGAGGAAGAAGCAGGCTCCTAGTGGAGGAGCCTGACGTGGGGCTCGATCCCAGAATGCTAGGATCACGCCCTGAGCTGAAGGCAGACGCCTAACAACTGCGCCACCTAGGCGCCCCTAAAATCAAACTTTTAAAGTATGCATTTGAGGACTCTGCAATCCTCATCCCATAGTAGTTTCCCGGAACTGGCTACCCGTAACTCGAGAGGTGTAACCATTTTCCTAGCACCTTGCAGAGTGACCAGGAAATTGCACAGATTCTGTCAATATACTTTTTATTCCTTTATATTGTTGCATTGTCAATATGTTTCTTCAAACTGCCAAATCTTAATGGTAGCATGTTCTTGTGATGGTAACAAGTAAAGGTAGGCAGGACAAGCACATTCTCTGGATAGGGAATTATCTTTGATAGTCCGGAGTATTTTTTCACCAACGTGTGAAGCTGCCCATGTGCGTGAGAACACACGAGGACAGGCCATCAGGGCCAGTGACAAGCCAGCAAGGTGCGGTTATGGCTGGTGTGTGCGGGTGCGTGTGTGTACGTGTGTAAGCAAGGGGGCGGAGATCATTGTGTTCGTGTGGCTCCTGAGGTAGTGGGCTTCTACTTGGAAGTCATTCTGATTTGGTGAAGAAGCTTTCGCTTTGAGTCACGATCGTCGGCAGTGGTTGGGTGGGCTTCTGCTTTGTCAACACTGCTGGATTTGGTATTAGATAATTACAGGGATACGATCAGATTTTGGAACTCCATTCCTGGAAGATATCCATGTGTGTTGCTAATGGTTGCCAGTCAGGCTTCTAGCTTTTCTTTAGAGCCATGATGATTGCTACAAAGATAACTTTTTTGAGCTGAAAATATTTCCTCTATATTGTGAAATTGGAGTGACTTTGTCACCTCTTACCCTTTCAGAGTCAACCAAGGGAATCTTACCAAGTCCTTTGCATTCTGTGGAAGCAAGGTGTTATTCCCTATAAAAATAATTACCTTTTAGATATTGAAGTGGGAGGGTATTTTCCACATGGCAAGGAATGTTTAGACTTGGATGATTTTGGTATTTTTTTTTGGATTTTATTTATTTATTTGAGAGAGAGAGAGAGAGCACAAGCTGGGGGTGGGTGGAGTGCAGAGGCAGAGGGAGAAGCAGGCTGCCCACTGAGCAGAGAGCCAAAGAGGGTCTAGATCCCAGGACCCTGAGATCATGACCTGAGCCGAAGGCAGATGCTCAGCTGACTGAGCCCCTAGGCGCCCCTGGTTTTGGATTGAGGAGTCCTTTCGCAACACCTGCTGTTTTCAGTTACAGCATCGCACAGCGTCTCCGTGAGTGTGGTCATCCATGTGTTTCTGGGTACTCGTCAGCGTTCGTTGAGCTGGACTCAGGGCGCTCTGAAGCCTTGCCGTTTGTCAATTCTCCAACAGTCAAGATCTGTAATTTCCACCTCTGCATGTATAGTTTCTTCCCCATTCTTCCTGGCACTTTTAAAAAAATTTTTGGATTCTCCAAGATTCACTTCAGATTCCCCTGTTTCTGAGAAGCTTTTCTCCACTCCCTGAGATATGTCCCCTTAGGGACATATGGGAAGGTAATAAGTGGATAAAAAAAATGAGAGCAGGCACTTGTGTTATTTAATCCCTCCAGCCAGGTGCTGGTGAGTTGGCCAGCTTATCACAGAAGGGAAGAGCCCAAGGCTTCATTCAGCCCCTTGGAACCGATGGGCTGCCAAGGGTGAATGGCAGCATTTCACATCCAGATGTTTTGGAAGTCTTTCCTCCCAGTCTGTTGATGGCATTCTGTCTTTTTGGGTAGCTTTGTCTCCTATCATTCTGGTCCTCTTTGCAGAATCAAAGAGGTTTTTGAAAAAGTAGATCTGAAAAAGCTGCCAAGTGACGAATTGTAATTATCCTTGTAGCCAGATGATAAACATGAGGATTAAATGGTATATTATACGGTGTATTTTTTTCCTGAAAATCTTGCTTGTAAATTTAATTTCTATAAATAAGATATCAACTTATGTGAAGTAGGAAAATTGGAGATTAACAGAGTTCTATTAGGATTCTTTTGTGAAGGAAGGTTTATTTTGGTGAGCTCATTGCTCTGTTTTAAAAACCTGGATTTCTGCATGTCATGTCTAGATTTCCCTAAAGCAGAGTACATTCGCGATTAGTTAAATCTGCTTTTTTTTTTTTTTTTCCTTTTTTCTGCAGGGACCAATTGTTTCTTTGATAGACAACAAATTCTTGGGGCTTGTTTGCACTTCCATTTCTAGAATGAGGTAGGCGTAGGCTCTGCCTTGCTAAATTGTAATTCAGAGGAAGAGTGCTATGGATTTGGCTCTTTGAACCTTTTGGCCGGGAAGCCAGTCAGCAAGTGGCTTTCTCTTTTCCAAAACCTGATTAGTGTCCCTGGGAGCATTTCTCTGTGAAATACCTACTCCATCGTCCAGCTTGCTCTTTTCTGAGTGGGATTTCTAAGTCCAGTAACTTTAGGTTTGGATGGACCACAGTGCACACGGAGCACAAGAGAGTAGCCTCCTGAGACCCTCTACCTGCTAAGTGGAGGGACTAAGGGCTCTATGCACCCTTCCTGCCATTTTTCTCCAGGCTGCCATTTGCTTCAATTCCCGTGTATTTGACGCGTTGGAGCTTTTCTGTTTCCTTTCGTGATAAACTGGCCAGTTCACTGTACTGGTATTTGCCTGGTGGAATATAACAGTCCAAGCGCCTGTTCTTAGTTGTTACCTGCATCTATTTTCCATTCATGTCGTAAAGTGACAACACGTTTCTTTCTTTCTTTTTTTCTTTTTAAGATTGTATTTATTTATTTGACGGAGGGGGAGAAGGGGGAGGGTTAGAAGGAGAGGGAGAAGCAGACTCACCACCGAGCTTGGAGCTGATGCAGGGCTCGATCCCAGGACTCTTGGATCATGACCTGGGCCGAAGGCAGACGCTTTACCTACTGAGCCACCGAGGCGCCCCAACATGTTTTGGTAAATGCATTGTTTTGCTGGAATTTGAGCCTACTGTGGAGAGCTTGTGAGAAGAGTGTAGGCCAATATACTTGCTAACACTAAATATTTTTAAACAACTCAAAAATAGAAATGACTCTGATGTTCTGTTAATTATATTAACATAGAACGAATGCTTTAAAAACTTTTAAGTGTAATTAAGCTTTTACAATCATAGGCAAATACATAATTTTGCATCTTTCTAGGTGAATAGTAGTTAGGGGCATATTTTGATGTTGTGTTAGAATGCTGACATTACAGTACTTTCTGTCTCTATATTTAAGTGACAGTAGAATCCCAAGTATGAGAAAATGTGATTAATTCTCTCAAATTGAAGTCATTTAATCGTTCTTTGACTAACAGCTGCTTTTTATTCAGTACATTGAACATAAAATTCTAGAGTGTCTTTGTGCAATCATAAATTTTAAATGTGAACCATTCTTCCTTTTAAGTGTCATATAGTATTGTTGTTTTGGATTTCTTGGTTTGGTGGGCGGTTTTGTGAGATTGCTATTATAGTTGGCTAGGTGAGCATTCTTCCGGGAGTAAACTCTTTCCCCAGCCCTGTATGTCACTGTGATATTTCAAATTGCCACTAAGAAGCAGGGAAAAATTGGTTTGACTTGTCATTTTAAGCTCCCTTTATTTCTAGAACATATTGAAGAAGTAGAGAAATAGGATCAAAACAAAGTAGTGGGATTCTTACTTGGATATTTTAGGTCAGGAAGAATCATTGTCAGCTCAACAAATTTATATTGACTGTGTATCACAGTACTATTTGGAAAAAGGACAGTTAAGACTTAGTTTCTGTCCCATCTGGTGGGAGACATAAAAGAAACCTATATAAATAAATATAATTCTACCAAAAGTTTTTTGAAAGTGGGACTAAGTCATCCTTCTCTTTTCCTCCTTCATGCCAAGCTTGGTACGTTGTAGGTTTTCAGAATATTCTGCAGCCGACTGTGGTAACGGAGGACAGTCTTGAGATGGAGGTTTGTGTGCAGAGATCATTTCATTTGGACCTTTTATGAAAGGTGTTGTTGGTAGAAGAATCAGTGCTGACTTCCTAGAATTTAGGGAGGCCGTTGGGGACCCCAGGACTAGAAATGAGACTGTTCTAACTCCGGATTCCAAGGAGGAGGCAATCCAAGAGTTTTGCTGCTGTTTTATCCTTAGTGAATGTGACCGTTTTTAGTTAGGAGCAGTTCATTGAAGATTTTTCTTGAAACTTACAGCTGAGGCTGCTGGAGGGAGTCTTGAGACCCCCTTCTCTGTGTGAGCGCTCCCCGTGCCCCTTGCTTGTCCTCATCCTGATGGAGTCAAGTCACTCGGGGCAGCAGTGTTTTCAAGTGGGAAATTCGGCTGAAAGCTTTTGTTAGTTTTTTGTTTTTCTTTGCTTTTTGTTTTCTGTTTTGCAAAACTAATGAATCATCGAACTTTACATCAAAAAAATAATTTAAAAAAATTAAAAAAAAAT
>NC_048225.1:66338264-66464809 GCF_002007445.2 Ailuropoda melanoleuca
TTGTTTCTTTGATAGACAACAAATTCTTGGGGCTTGTTTGCACTTCCATTTCTAGAATGAGGTAGGCGTAGGCTCTGCCTTGCTAAATTGTAATTCAGAGGAAGAGTGCTATGGATTTGGCTCTTTGAACCTTTTGGCCGGGAAGCCAGTCAGCAAGTGGCTTTCTCTTTTCCAAAACCTGATTAGTGTCCCTGGGAGCATTTCTCTGCGAAATACCTACTCCATCGTCCAGCTTGCTCTTTTCTGAGTGGGATTTCTAAGTCCAGTAACTTTAGGTTTGGATGGACCACAGTGCACACGGAGCACAAGAGAGTAGCCTCCTGAGACCCTCTACCTGCTAAGTGGAGGGACTAAGGGCTCTATGCACCCTTCCTGCCATTTTTCTCCAGGCTGCCATTTGCTTCAATTCCCGTGTATTTGACGCGTTGGAGCTTTTCTGTTTCCTTTCGTGATAAACTGGCCAGTTCACTGTACTGGTATTTGCCTGGTGGAATATAACAGTCCAAGCGCCTGTTCTTAGTTGTTACCTGCATCTATTTTCCATTCATGTCGTAAAGTGACAACACGTTTCTTTCTTTCTTTTTTTCTTTTTAAGATTGTATTTATTTATTTGACGGAGGGGGAGAAGGGGGAGGGTTAGAAGGAGAGGGAGAAGCAGACTCACCACCGAGCTTGGAGCTGATGCAGGGCTCGATCCCAGGACTCTTGGATCATGACCTGGGCCGAAGGCAGACGCTTTACCTACTGAGCCACCGAGGCGCCCCAACATGTTTTGGTAAATGCATTGTTTTGCTGGAATTTGAGCCTACTGTGGAGAGCTTGTGAGAAGAGTGTAGGCCAATATACTTGCTAACACTAAATATTTTTAAACAACTCAAAAATAGAAATGACTCTGATGTTCTGTTAATTATATTAATATAGAACGAATGCTTTAAAAACTTTTAAGTGTAATTAAGCTTTTACAATCATAGGCAAATACATAATTTTGCATCTTTCTAGGTGAATAGTAGTTAGGGGCTTATTTTGATGTTGTGTTAGAATGCTGACATTACAGTACTTTCTGTCTCTATATTTAAGTGACAGTAGAATCCCAAGTATGAGAAAATGTGATTAATTCTCTCAAATTGAAGTCATTTAATCGTTCTTTGACTAACAGCTGCTTTTTATTCAGTACATTGAACATAAAATTCTAGAGTGTCTTTGTGCAATCATAAATTTTAAATGTGAACCATTCTTCCTTTTAAGTGTCATATAGTATTGTTGTTTTGGATTTCTTGGTTTGGTGGGCGGTTTTGTGAGATTGCTATTATAGTTGGCTAGGTGAGCATTCTTCCGGGAGTAAACTCTTTCCCCAGCCCTGTATGTCACTGTGATATTTCAAATTGCCACTAAGAAGCAGGGAAAAATTGGTTTGACTTGTCATTTTAAGCTCCCTTTATTTCTAGAACATATTGAAGAAGTAGAGAAATAGGATCAAAACAAAGTAGTGGGATTCTTACTTGGATATTTTAGGTCAGGAAGAATCATTGTCAGCTCAACAAATTTATATTGACTGTGTATCACAGTACTATTTGGAAAAAGGACAGTTAAGACTTAGTTTCTGTCCCATCTGGTGGGAGACATAAAAGAAACCTATATAAATAAATATAATTCTACCAAAAGTTTTTTGAAAGTGGGACGAAGTCATCCTTCTCTTCTCCTCCTTCATGCCAAGCTTGGTACGTTGTAGGTTTTCAGAATATTCTGCAGCCGACTGTGGTAACGGAGGACAGTCTTGAGATGGAGGTTTGTGTGCAGAGATCATTTCATTTGGACCTTTTATGAAAGGTGTTGTTGGTAGAAGAATCAGTGCTGACTTCCTAGAATTTAGGGAGGCCGTTGGGGACCCCAGGACTAGAAATGAGACTGTTCTAACTCCGGATGCCAAGGAGGAGGCAATCCAAGAGTTTTGCTGCTGTTTTATCCTTAGTGAATGTGACCGTTTTTAGTTAGGAGCAGTTCATTGAAGATTTTTCTTGAAACTTACAGCTGAGGCTGCTGGAGGGAGTCTTGAGACCCCCTTCTCTGTGTGAGCGCTCCCCGTGCCCCTTGCTTGTCCTCATCCTGATGGAGTCAAGTCACTCGGGGCAGCAGTGTTTTCAAGTGGGAAATTCGGCTGAAAGCTTTTGTTAGTTTTTTGTTTTTCTTTGCTTTTTGTTTTCTGTTTTGCAAAACTAATGAATCATCGAACTTTACATCAAAAAAATAATTTAAAAAAATTAAAAAAAAATAAATGGAGAAAGATCATGTAAAAAGACATGAAGAGAAAGAGTAGCCTTAGGTGTCTCAGGAGCCTTGGTGGTCTCAGGCTTTTTGGGATCCATGAAAGAAGAGAATTTCAAAAAGGAGATGGCCAACATATGAAAGTTAAGAGATGTTAACGAGGGAATAAATTCAGCATTGAATTTAGCAATTAGAAAATCACTGGTGGTATGTTTATATTTCATGTGGACAAAAAGTGTGAAGACTTTCATTGTTTTTTTACTTCAGAGTAGAAGTTGAGTGATTAGGTTTTTGGTATTTTTACTAAAATGGTTAAGTTCTTTCTCAGAATGTATTACTTCTATTGAAAAGCTGAGCTACTCTTTTTTATTCTTAGGATAGCCTCCCCTCTCCCGTATTTGAACTGGAAATTAACTTATATCTGAATTGGTATGTTGGTCATTGGCCGGTAAATCATTAAGACATTTGGAAGTGCTTCACAAGAAGCTATAGTGTCCTGGTGATTTAGAATTTTACAAGCTTGACAACTGTATTGTGTTTTGTGATGAAAAGTATCCAGGATGGGGAGGAAGTCGTACTGGTCTTATCTTAATCAAAATAGTTTGCCTCATTTAATCTTTTGTAAAGCAAAGTTTTACAATATTAACCTGAAAAGTGGGCACAAATATAATTTGGGGATTCCTTAGTAAATCAGAAGCATAGGTTTGTTTTTCTGTATGTTGTGTGATCTCTTAAGTATTGTACTAAGGCAGTAAATAAAGTTATTATCCATTGAAAAGCCATACCTGTTAGTGGCTCCGTCATACTGTGAAAATTCTCACCAGTAAATGAGGTAGATGATGGAAACCAAATTGTGCTGTTTTGAATAGGGAGGTGCTTGAATGGCCAGGAATGTTCACATTGGGTCCAGAGAATATCATTTTAATTCATGAACATTAGAACAGTGTAATGTATCTGTCTCAGTTTAAGTATTTTAAAACAAATATTTTGAAGGAATATAATGGCATAGCCAAAGTAAAAGCTTGGCAGATACATTCTGTGGCATGTTTTTAACTCAACTCAGAAATGTGTATTAGCCTTCCCTTTTGATCTGTGATGAAAGCAGATGCCACAGAGAGGGCTTCCCGAGTCACTGGTGGGAGTGCCCCACTCACCTGTCGAGCCACGCTCTTTGCAGCTTGAAGGGAAGCAGGACTGGAGTAGTTTGGTTTGATTGAATGCTGCTGCTAGGTATCAGGAGCATATTCAAGAGGAAATTGGGCACTTAACTATCATACTCATTTATTAAGACAAGAAAATAGTTGAAAAATCAGAGGACAAGCTAACTTCGTGTACTTTTTTCAGAAGGGCGCTTATGGGTTCTTTTATGTTCGATTCTCTAAAATCTGTGGTAATTAATAAAAAGTCAAACTTCAGTGGGAATTTTCCTTCTAAATGTGACTGTGGAAGCTTAGCTGTTAATTTCAAATTATCTTTTTCAGATGGTTTTATTTTCTTTATCATCCATCCCTCTTTAATATTCATTCCTTAACATCTTCATGAGGAAGTTGCCCTTATCTGCATATTGTAAAATGGAAGCAATCTGACTTGACCATTAAAATTTTTTTCTAGTGTAATGAAGCTGTGAAATTACCATGACCCATAATATTTTACATTAAAAGGACAATTTGTGTTATATTGAAGATAACAAGAAAGCTCTTATGTGGAGGCATGTGCCGAAATCAGGCTTTCTAGAATTCTGTTAAATTGTTTGACTTTAACATTTTTCTTCAGTCAATTTTGTATCTTCTCGTGAGATTTTAGAATTAAATGGGAAACAAAATCTTCAGGCAGTGTTTCACTAGATGAAGTCAGTGCCCCTCAAAAACATGAGCTCTGGACTCCTTTGGACTCTGCAGTTGTTTTGAGAGATTTAGAACACCTTCTCACAGAAACTGCAAGCAACCTCAGGAGAAGTGAAGTAATTGTAGGCAGTAGACACAGTGCTATAAAATCACACGTTCAAATTTACTTCAGGTAATTGTGCCAACATGTATCCCCATCTTCTGCGCCTGTCTCAGGGATTCAAGACCGAGCAGAGGTCCCGCGGAGGCTCTGGGGTGGGCTGTAGGGCTGCTCCACGTGATGGAGTTCCGGAATATAATGATTTTCCAAGAAGATAGAAGTCTCTTATCTCATTGGTAGTTTTTAAATAAACGAGCCTCAACCCACGGAGATTGATCACAGGGCTAATTCATCTGTTACTTCAGATATAAATTTATTAGTTTGAAGCTTATGGCTCATGAGCAACAGAGATACTTAGAGAAGATTAAGGTCAAGCTTAATGTTGGCGATTTCTCTAGCGATCGTGCTATAAAGTGGTATTTTCAAGGTGGCAATGACTGTGACTGTTGTAGTAAATGCCACAGAAAATTCCTGATTCCAGTTTCATGAGTGAGCTTTCAGGCTCTGAGGTGTGATTTACTTGGCTTTGAGGATGAAGATAAAAAATCTTTATGTAGCTTTTTTCTCACTGTTTCTTCCCACTTATATATTCAATGAAGTCTGTTTTTTATATTTTCAGTTGTTTTCTCTTGCTGGTCATTTTCTAATATTCAGAGAAATATGTGCTTTCATGGCATGTTTGTACATTATGGTGGAATTGTTTCAAATTCATTACTTTCCTGTACGCTTTGAGCTGGTGTTTTTTTCTTAAGTGAAATATATTTCTACATACACTGTGATTACCTCCATAGAAATTTTTGAAATTTACTGTATTTTACTGCCTACTTTCTACAGACAGATTTTTTACTATAGTATTTCTTTTCTGTATGTGCTCTGTAGGAATTCATTCAAATATATTTTAAATTATGGCTTGTTTTCTTACTAGTATCATATAAAATATTGTATCATTATTTAATACTATGTATGTGATATGGGATTTCATTTACCAGTAAAATTATTATGCTTTGTTCTGTGCTAAGTAATTGTTGATCCAGTATGCTTTAAAAGTAACTTTATGGGGTGCCTGGGTGGTCAGTCGATTAAGCATCTGCCTTTGGCTCAAGTCATGATCCCAGGGTTCTGGGATCAAGCCCTACATTGGGCTCTATGCTCAGCAGGGAGCCTGTTCTTCCTCTCCTTCTGCCTGCAACTCCCCCTGCTTGTGTCCTCCCCCCTGCCCGTGTCAAATAAATAAATAAAATCTTAAACAAAAGAAAATGACTGTATGATGTAGTTTATTTTTAGGTTAGTAGGCTGTCATTGCATATCCTTAACTTATTTCCAGCTGGATTCCAGCCTGCAGTATATAAACATAATTAGTTTTCCTCCTATAAAATCATTTCAAAATCATTCTCAATAAAATGCATTATGAAACGTACTTTTACAAATTGCCTTCCTTAGTTCCGTGTATCATTGGGAGGTATATTAGGATTCTCCAGAGAAACAGAACAAATAGGATATTTAGACAGAAATATAAAAGATTTATTTAAGAATTGGCACATGCAGGGGCACCTGCGTGGTTCAGTTGGAAAGGATCTGCCTTTGGCTCAGGTCATGATCTTGGAGTCCTGGGATCAAGCCCCACATTGAGCTCTTAGCTCAGCGGGGAGACGGTTTCTCCTCTCCCCCTGCCTGCTGCTCCCCTTGCTTGTGCTGTCCCTCCCTCTCTGTCAAATGAATAACAGTAATAAAAAAAATCTTGAAAAAAAAAAAAAGAGTTGGCACGTGCAATTATGGAGGCTGAGAATTCCCAGGAGCTCCCATCTGCGAGCTGGATAACCTGAGAAGCCAGTAGTGTAACTGAAGGCATTAGGAACAGGGTACCTGATGGTATAAGTCCAAGCCCAAAGGCATGAAGATGGGAGGCTAACAACGTAGGTCCTGGTCTGAGTCTGGAGGTCTGAGAACCAGGAGTACAGATGTCTTGAGTGTACGAGAAGGTAGCTATCTCAGCTCAAGCAAAGAGAGCAATTTCACCCTTCCTCTGCCTTTTTGTTCGAGTCAAGCCCTCAGTGGCCTGGATGACTGGTGAAGGCCCGTCTTCTTTATTTGGTCTACTGATAGAATTGCCAGTCTCTTCTGGAGATACCTTCACAGACACACCCAGAAAGAATGTTCTGCCAGCCAACTGGGCATCCCCTAGTCCAGTCAAGTTGACTGGTAAGATTAGCCATCGCAGGATGCATCTTGTATACCTTTTTTTCCTGTGCCAGCAAATGTGATATGGGCAGATTTTTGTAATCAGAATCTTATTTTTAAATGTATCAGAAGAAGGTACAGTTTAATGGACTCTTATAGTAACAATAGCTAATATTCATTGAGGACTTTGTGTCAGGCTATGTTCTAAGTGCTTTATAAGTGTATTCATTTTCCATTGCTGGATAGCAAATTGCTACAGACTTAGGAGCTTAAAACAGCACCCAGTTATTATATGGAAGTGAGTACCAGGGGGCAGGAATCTTGGGAGTTTTCTTAGAATTCTGCCAGTCATAATAAGTATCGACTCATTTATTCTTCAGAATGCTACGAAGTAGATACTATAATTAGTGATATTTTACAGAGGTGGAAAGTACGAGAGCCTGGAGAGCACCTTGGGGCACCTGCCTTGAGAGCATAGATTCTTTCATTATTTTCGTCTACTCAACAGCTATTTCTGTGCTAGGAGCTCAGTGTTATAGATGTTCGTTCTGTCATTCTTTCTGTGTATCTGTAATTCTCTCTTCCATTCTTTTGTCATAGGGGCTTTCCTTAGGATGTACATATACTTGTATTCTTTAGAAAACCTTTACAAGGTCAAATCCTCTTACATGGATTTGAATTTAATTTCTTGGCCTTTGGCATAGACTCTAAGTCAGGAACCCAGCTGCTGGATCCTGTCTATAGACTTGTATATTTAGACCATGTACCACTGTCAGTTCGGTTTTTTATATTAATTCTTACCAATACCTTTAATGTCTGGATTGAGATTTTTGCTGAAAAACTGAAGGATGTGGCTGGACTGGGTTAGTTCCCAAATGGCAACAGTTTGCTTGGGCTGGGTAGCAGCCAGTGCTCTTAGCGAGGTGTGAGAAGTCCTATTTGTTATACCCACTTCACTCAGCTAATCCCAACCCATTCTCTCAGACTTCATCTAAACTTAAACTTGATCTATAGATTTTTTTAAAAAATCATTATAACTGAAGTGGTCTTCTGTTTTTCTACTCTATCTTACCACTTATATAGTCCTGTCCACCTGGGATCTCCTCCCTATTGAAAAGCTGCCACTTTCTTCATCGATGAGTTCTAATTCCATCTTTAAGTGAAAACTCTTACAGTCTCACATGACAGAAAATCCAGCCTAATATTGAATGAAGCAAGAAAGAGATTTGTTGGCTGCGAACTGAAAAATGCCTCCTTTTAGCAATGCTAAACCCAGGGGCTCCAATGATGTCATTAGGATTAGTCTCCCTCCATTGCTAGGCTCTTTCTGTGAGTTGTTTCCATTCTCAGACAGGCTCTCCCACATGTGGAGGCGACACAGTGGTCAGAAGCTCTGTTTTTGTCCCCTCAGCTCCAACTCCAGCATGAAAAATGACTTATCTTTTTGGTTGCTTAAGCAAGATTCCAAAGATTAGCTGTGATTGTATTAATAGGCATGGCTTGGGTCAGGTATGCATTTTTTTAACCATTTGCTATAACCAATAGGGTGGAGTGTTTCAGTTTGCTCAGCCTTGGTCACAGGCCCACCCCTCTAGCTCCCAAGGGAGCAGGGTGACAGATAATGGGGAAAAGATGTTTGCTAGAGGAATATGGGAATGAGAGCCAGGTGGCAGAGACAACACACACCTTCATCTTCCTTGCTTACCCTTTTGCGGGTGCTCTGTCCCTCTGATAAACTCCTCTAATCCTGATCATCAATGGCACGTACAATATTCTGCTTTGTATTGTAGTCCTTTATTGATTCGCTTGCTTGCCAGACATTGATTTAGTGCCAGTGACGTTGCTGGCATGGTGCAAGGAGGTGGGAATACAAAGATAAAAAAGGCACTTAAGTTGCCTTTGGGAATTCACCATACAATATGTTCAAAATGCTCCCCAACTGGATTGTAAAGCTTAGGAGGTGTCGGAAATACCATGTTTTCTTACAGCACGTAGCATAATGTTTTCCACAGAAGAGGCTCCTGATAAAATTTGTGCATGTAGCTTATGAAAACATGGTTTCATTACTTCACACTTGCTAGATGAAGGATTCTCGGTTTCTGACTTTCTTGTTTATCCTCACACCTGGAAAGCACTCCCCCTGGAGCTGGATTGTTTCTCCCCCAGCAGGAAGTAAGCTGTGTCTTTGTCAGGCTCCCATGGAGCTTGGTAATTCTGTGTCACAGATAACTTGTTGGTTAATTTTGGCTCCTGTGGTAGAATTGGGTATTCTTGAGGGCAAAGAATTGCTTAATACATGCTTGTTGACTGGTATCTGTTGAGTGGTGGAAATGTATGTGCTCTGATCATGGGAAACAGTTTCTGGGCTTTTCCCCCCCCCCACTATCTGTTTATACTCTTTTTGTTCATAAGATTTTGTCTTAATTTTCCCTCAAGTGCTCATTTACGTTTATAGGGAGATTTGAGTTTTGGTCTTCATTCAGTTTTCTATGGGTACGTTTTGTAGCTGATATTATTTTAATACTTGTCACAAAATCAGGTTGGTATCGATAATCAGAGACAACTTGTATCTCTGGAAAGCTAAAACTGTTCTTACAATGGCTAGTGTTATTATGGGAGGAGAATGAACTCCATCGACAGGCTGGGTGTTTTCTATTATCCAATCTGAAGTTAATATCCCTTGTTTCTATTTGTTTGCAGTAAAACTCAGGAAAACTCAGGCTTTGATTTCCTGAAGTCTTTGTAATTGCTAGTGAAAAAAACAAACTTGGTGTGCTGTGAGAAGGATGAGAGCCAACATTGAGTAAGGCCATATGCCAGGTCCTGTGCCTTGGGTATATTATCTATTAAATCCTCACAACAATTCTATGGGGTAAGTACTGTTATTACCCTGTATTGCAGGATATAAAGAGGCTTGGAAAGGTCAAGGAACCTCCCCAGGGTCATATAGCTTGTCAGGGCACCTGGGTGCCTCAGTCAGATAAGTGCCCAACTCTTGACATGGGCTCAGGTCATGATCTCAGGGTTGTGAGTTCGAGCCCTGTGTTGGGCTCCATGCTCGGTGTTGGGCTCCATGCTCCATGCTCGGTGGTGTGTTGGGCTCCAATCTCGGTGAGATTCTATCTCTCTGTACCCCTCCCCCTGCTCATACACACGCTTTCTCTCAAGGAAAAAAAAAAAACCCAAATTCATACTTTGTACCCATCCTCCAAGTTGATAGCATCTTAATTCTGGTAAGGCATTAAACATTTGCAGGACTAGTGTCTTCACTTATATTCCCCAGAAAGGCAGTTTTGTGTATTTTTTGTCTCTTCTGTATTAACAGGAGACTGTAGATAGCCAACACTTACCTTTCATTATCTCTAGGTATCTTTAATCCTTTGACACAAAGAGAAACTATTATCTATAACATATGCAAATATGTGTTTTTCAACTGTGCCAATACATTTCATCTTATTTTAAACATTTATTCAGGTGTTTTAAGAATTTTATGTGCATAATAAAAAATTAAAAATAATAAATAAAAATATAGATCAGAAATTTGGGTGCCCCAGAATCCCAACTACTTAGAAACAACCACTGTTAACAGTTAGGTCAATATCTGTATCTATACTTAATATATATGCTCCTGCAGACACACCACATATAATCTTATTTAATAGTTGTGCACTGTTCCATTGTAGGAACATTAAAATTTGATTAACCAGTACCTTATTGGGTTATTTACATTTTTTGTTTTCATTGCAAAGAACATCACTCTACATATATATATTTACATAATTAAGTGGTTGTTTGCATAAGATAAATTAATAGAAATGATATTGCTGTGGCAGATTTTACATTTTTACATTTGTAGCCAAATTGTACTCCAGTATATATGTTATTACTTTACATTCTACCAACTCTGTATAAATGTACCCTTTATTTACAACCTTGTTAGCACGAGATATCATTATTCTTTTTAATCCTTGCCAATCTTGTAAGTGCGGCAAGTGATATCAATTTGTAATTTTAATTTTGATTTTTAATTTTTTTAGTTACAAAATTCTGATGGCTTTTAAGTCATGAATTTGCATGATAAAACCTTGAGACTTTGACTCTTTGTCCCTGTGAAATTTTTGAGGCTGTGACAATTCTAAGGAGACCTAGACATTTTCTCTGGCTTTTCCACGTAGAGTTATTTCTTCCTTCTTTATATGTTGGAGTATAGTACACGGGAAATATTGTGTATTCATGATGTTCTAGCCATTGCTACATAACGAGAGCCTTAAAGTCATAAGGTCTAGGAGGTTTTAATCTGATGGAGGTATATCTTTTGCTCTAAGCAAAATGTCCAATTTGTCTCTGATTTTTTTATAAAGGAATACTTGGAACCAAATGTGGGGGCTCCTGTAGGATATCTGAAATTGTATTGCAAACACAGGAGAACCGCCTGTATTGTTCACAGCTTTCTTTTTTATATTCGCATACTTTAAAGCAGTCCATTAGGCATTAGTTGAGTTTGTAAGCTTAACTGTACTTTTTGTTATAGAAAAAGATTAATATTGAATATTTGGGTTTTTTTCAATTTACTATCTTCTTAGTGCTTCATATTACTATGCAGTTATATTTTGTTACCCGCCTGCTGTAATAGCTAATAATTATTATTTTTTATCTCCGTAAGTGCTTTCTTGCCTTTTACGAGTACATCTCTTCTTAGAAGTTCTTTCCTATTTTTGTTTGGCTGTTGATAAAACTGTCTCTGAACCTGCAAGTTTAAACAGACAAAGGAAAAAGCCTATGTTGTTTGTTGTCTTTCCAGAAGAGGGTGTAGCAAGAGAGGAAAAGAGCAAGTGTATTGTCCCATCCCTCTTCATATTAAGCATCTCTTAAAAATTAAAGATGATGGAATCTTCATCATACTGAAAAACAGTCCTGCAATTGTAATTCATAAATAATATTGGCAATTAAATCCAAGATGTCCTGTTAACAGGACACCAACAGTAAAGCTGTCTACCTCTAAAATATGGGGAGCGTTGTCCTATGAGACAAGGATGAATGGATAGAACTCATATTTAGGACTGAAATGGAAGTCTTGGAAGGAAAAATCTTTTAATTTAATTAAAAAGCTTTACTGATTCCAGACAGATTCATAGCGTCCTCTGTTTGATGCGATGGGTCTATGGCATTTACATGTCAGAAAAAACATAAATGAACTTTTGACATTTGATGCATGAGAAACTATTCTTATTTCTGCCAAGAAATTTATTTATGCTGCTAGGGAAAAAAATGGATGGGTGGCCGCTTCCCATTATATAAGTCACTAATTTCAAGTTCTTGGCTTTAAAAACAAATGCTGCTGCTGTTTCTTTCTCACCAGAAAGGTTATTGTGCAATCCAGAATCACTAACCTTTATGTTTTGAGGGTTCCTGATTTTGGTGTTAAGAGCTTAGGATCACCATCTTGCTCATCCAGCCTTGGGAGGCTAGTTTCTGCCTCCCCTGCTGTCCTGATTTAAGTGGTTACATCCTGAATGTGGGTTCCAGTATTCTTGTCTGTTCTGTGTTCTGGTGGAGCTCTCTGAGGCATGCACTGGTGGTGTTGCCTTCCTGAAACCCTTCTCCCCAAACTTTCGAGACCTGCTCGTCAACTTGCTTGATCAGACTCTACTGACCTGTAAAAATCACTCTCCTGCAAGGAGTAGCCTTGTTTCTCTACACATTGTTTTCCTAAGGGGTATCATCTTCTTTCGTAGATCACTTACTGATTTTTCACCCATGAATGAATCTTTGTCTATTTCAGGACCCCATCTTGAGTTCCAGCCTTGTGTTTCCAACTGCTTACCGCACATCTCCATCTCACTATCCAGTCTGCTTAAAGCCTGGATGGTTATCTTCACTTCCCCTCAAGTCTGTACTTACTCATGTGTTTCCTTTACCCTTTGCAATTGTTATCCTCCGCCTGAGTTCCTCAGCATAGAGACTTTTGATCTTAACACTTCCAACATCTCCATGATCTTTGAGAAAAATAGGCAAAGGCACATTGCCTGTGCTAGCTATAGATGTTGTTATTTAAGTTGTTAATATTTTGCCTGAATTTAATAAAATTTAAAATATTTGAATTTATGAAGTTTGCCATAATCTTAACTGTAATTAAGAAAATGTATATCTTGGGGTGCCTGGGTGGCTCAGTCGGTTAGGCATCCAACTCTTGATCTCAGCTCAGGTCTTGATCTTAGGGTCGTGAGTTCAAGCCCCATGTTGGGCTCCGTGCTGGGCATGGAGCCTACTTAAAAACAAAACAAAACCCCAAACCCAAACCAAAACCAAAACAAATATATATCTTCAGCTAATCCTTTTCAGGGGCCTGGGGAACAACAGTTCTACAATTTTATATTGAAAGAAGAAGGAAAGCTTGACTTGTTATGTGGAAAATTTGATACACGTAGTTTTCAAGACTGTATATCAGGAAATAAACTATATGTAAATTTATTTTATTTTTATGTATAAATATTCATTTGAAATGTATTGTAACCTAGGACAGAAAAATAGGATTACATATAATATAAATATAGATTATTAAAATAAAGTTATTTAAATATATAAATCTGCACTTACTGTGTAAGTTACGAGTTGACCAGTGAAGGAAAACCATTTCTTCTATTCCGAACGTTGATGTTTTCTTACAAAGCCGGTTGATTGTTGAAGTAAAGGTAGTGCGGTTTTCGTTTTGATCGTCTGTGAGGATGTTGGGCACTTATGTGCTGCTCTGTCAACTCATTACAAACAGGAAAGAAACGAGTTTGGGGGGAAATGTTACCATTTCTTGCATAGTTGAAAAAATAAGGACTGGAAGAGCTTACCAGAAGGGAAAGTCTGTGTGATTTTCCTAGTCATGACTGAGGCTGTGCTGATCGCATGGAAATCGTCCCTGTCTGCACTGGGAGCCTGCGTGTTCAGACTTCAGAATGTTCTGATTAATAACAATAACTTTCTTCTTTTTTTGCTTGGACTCAATTTA
Source organism: Ailuropoda melanoleuca (assembly GCF_002007445.2). Lineage (NCBI taxonomy): Eukaryota > Metazoa > Chordata > Mammalia > Carnivora > Ursidae > Ailuropoda > Ailuropoda melanoleuca. Next base: position 66,351,649 of record NC_048225.1, read on the forward strand.
TTTTGAATAGGTCCTCTGCTGTTTTCTAGAGAAAAGTAGAAGGAGGCTTAGAGTTTAAAACCCAGCCCCTTACACATACATGCACGCATACACACTAAACAAAACAGTAAAATGAAACCTTTAAGGTTTCACTAGAAATTTAGTCTTTATAATTCATACTTCCTTTGAGAATTGATTTTGTTCTCTTGTTGATAAATTCTGACTTTCTTGTTCCGTGGCTGTCATCTCGGTTGTTTAACTATTTATTTTTCTTGCTCAGAGAATTGAGTTTTCCAGATCATATGGCTATACCTTGTATTGGTGTCAAGGTCAAAATCTTTTAATTTTATTGATGTAACTGGTATTGTAACCTGAGGGGTCTCCTGCTATATATTTTAATCCTGTCATATTGCCTAAAAAATGGTCATATCTTGGCTTTTGGTCCAGCAGATACTTTTATTAAATTCCTTGGTCATGTCTAGTTTACTTTTCCTTGAGAGAAATATAACAGAATACCACCAGCATCAAGATCGCAAATAGATTGTTGCCATGGCAACCGGACAGTTTTAAATATTAGAATTTTCTTGTTAGAGCAGGACTTACGACATTGGGGACCTTTCCCTGACTGAAAACTTGATGCTGCGTCTTCTGGTTGGCATTACCCTGTGTCCAGGAAGAAAGCTATTGTTCTTTAGTAAGAAAACAGTTAATTTAGGCACTTTGTATGCTTAGCATTTCTCAGCTCCTGTGTTAGGAAGACCGATGCTTTCTTCATGCTACTACTCCTCTTTGGTGTGGTACCTTTTACAGGTGAGAGATACCAGAGCCACTGAAGGAAGAGAATCACCGTTTTGTATCTGGTACCAAAGAACTTTGCCACCTACTAACTGCACGAATGGTCTTGGGAAAATAGTTTAGGTTCCCTGGGACTGTTTCTAAAAATTGTAAGTGGGGGTATTAATCTCTGTCCTGTTTGTCTTCTGAGCTTGTTTTAATAAAGTGATACATAAAATACTTATTACTGCTTTTTGTTCACGGTGGATAAGGAATAGCTAATTATTTGTGCCCCGTATTGGGTTTATGGATTACCTCATTTAACTCCCACAGTGACCCTGTGAAAGAATTCTATTATTCTCAATTTCTGTATGAAGGTGTTTGTAGGCAGAGAGCTTACTTGGTTTGCCCACATCACACAGCTCATGCAATGTCTCGGCAGTCTTGGCAGCAGAGTGGCTTGTCTCTGTTCCAGTGCTTTCTCACTAATTCTTGTGCTTGCCGAGTCGGCTGGCACACAGTGGGCACTGGGTATGTGTTGAATGAGTGAATACTGAGGTGAAAACTTCCAAGAAGTGGTAGTTTGCTCTTGGTAACACAGACCGTTTGTAGACCAGCTGGATCTAGACTCGGCGAGAAGGTAGACATCACTAATTTGGCATCAGGGTAGCTCGGAGTGGCTCCTGTAATTTTCTTTAGTCACTCATCCATCAGGCTTTCATCAGAGCTTGCTGAGCGGGTGCTGTGGGCCAGGGACTTGAGCGTGCAGAGATGAGGAACACTGTCTGTGTTCCACCAACTGTGTAGTCAGGCTCTTTAGAAGGTGTCTGCGTGTGTTCATGTATGTATAATATGTTATTAAATGTTTACTGCATCATCAGATAACTTTGTTATTAAGGTCTAGAGACAGTACTGCTCTTTGACCCTTTACTGGTCATTAAAAAACAGCAAGAAACCTATTACTCTGAAGATCTAAATATATACAGTTTGATATAGACACCTTCGTACCTTAGGTGCTCACAGCATCATACCAGATGCAGACTTCAAGGCAAATTATTATCTGTTCCTCTTCTAGTCTTTGAATGCATGTTATTGAGTACTCGTTAGGCTAGTCACTTAGATTTGGTTACAACCTTTGTATAAAGATGGTTGACTTTTGGTTCATTTCCTCAAATAGGACAGTCACAGTACCGTTGGGGGTGCTGTAAGGGGGGGCTCTGCTTAGAGCATCACACCCAGGCTGTGGGTGTCCAGGAAAGCGATGGGTAGGACAAGGCCCTTTAGCCATGTCTCAAAATCTTTGCAGCTACACAGAGTTGGGAGGAGGGCTGACAGGCAGAGGAGACAGCATTTGCCAGCACACAGATAGAAAAGATGTTGCTTTTTAGAAACTGCTGCACGATTCGGGTATGGCCAGAGCAGAGCCAGGAGGCAGGAAATTGTTTAGAAAAGAGGCAGACAACAGGCAGGAGCCAGGGAGCTGGACCTTTTCCTGAAGGAGAACCATTTGCAGGTTTTTAATTTGACAAGAGACGTGGGATTTGGGGAATTCAAAGTGCACTCTTTCTAAAGGAGGACCGGAGGAGGTTGGAGGAAAGCAGAATTGAGGCTGGGAGGCTGCTGCAGGAAACAAACCCAGACCCCAGGTGGCCCTGGGCTGTGGCAGTGGCCGCGGCAGGCGGAGGAAGGAGCAAACGGGTGAAGGAGGTAGAATGCTAGTGCATGGAGATGCCCATGTGGGTGGCAGGAAAGGAGGTAAAGATGATGCCCACGTTCCTAGCCTGGCAAACGCAGGCAGTGCTTGGCAGTGCCTTTCAGAAGGACAACAAGCAGTAAGAGGAGCGGACAGCAGGGGGGCGGGGAGATGGGAGGGAGGGCAGGTGTAGACTGTGAGCTTTGTTGTGAGCATGTCGGAATAGGAGGTGCCTACAGGGCATGCAGGTGACATCATCAGAAGGGAGCTGGTCCGATTCAGTGGAGTCTCCAGAGAGATTTGGGGAGGAAATTGAGACTTGGGAATTCAGAACTGTGTAGCTGACAGCTGCTGCTGTGGAAATGGGAGCAATAGGGGAGAGGTAGAAACGAAGACTGGGGGAGTGTGGAGGGAACCCTGGGGAACAGGGCTAGTGAGAGGCTGGCTGAGAAAAGAGAAGCCAGCAAAGGTGATTGAGAGGCAGAAGCCGGAGGAGCTCCTGGAGAGAAAGATGTAGAAACTAAGGAGAGAACGTTTCAAGAAGGAAGTCAAGTTTCCTGCTGCAGAGAGGTCAGTTACGACAAGACTGAAGTGCTAATTGATCTCGGTAATAAAGTACTCTATAGTGAGCGTTGCTAGATCACCTGAGGTAGAGTCAGGAGTGCTGGACCTTTTTATTTTTTATTTTTAAAGATTTATTTATTTAATTTGAGAGAGAAAGAGAGAGCAAGCACGAACGGGGGGGGGCAGAGAGAGGGAGACAAGCAGACTCCCCACTGAGCAGAGAGCCCACTGCAGGGATTGGTCCCAGGACCCCGAGATCTTGACCTGAGTTGAAGGCCCAAGAATTGGAGGCTTAACCAACTGAGCCACACAGGTGCCCCTGAGTGCTGGATCTTTTAAAGAAGGTTGGCTGTGAGTAAGAAAAGAATAGGGTGGCAGTTAGAAGGGGAATGTAGATGATGGGTTGGTTGCTTGTTGTAAAGAGGTATAAGCTAGGGAGCCAGTAATGATGCAAATTTAAAGACAAGTCGGGGAGTGAGATTTCTGAGAAGGTGAGAGCAAAGGAATTTACCTTGAGTCCAGGGATCCTGGGGTGGACAGTTTCCCTCTGAGACTCTTGTGGGTGGTCGCACCGTGCCAACTGCAATGTCTCCTGCAGCGGTCTCGCCAGTAGATGGGCCCCATCGCGGAGGCACACGTGCGAATGGCAGTGTGTGCGTAATACTACCTTGAGGTCACCGTCCCCTAAGTTTTTAACTCACCTTCTGATAACGGCTTCTAAGAAATCACAGTTTAATAAGAAGCATACTGACCATACTTAACATTAAAGCATCGCCTTCTGGGAGCTCCAGGTGCTCTCGGGTGACTCTGTAGGGACATAGAGACGAGTAGAAGAAGTGAACCATTTGTTGTACAAACTGTACATGGTGCATCCCCCAGAAGTGGCCCCAGTGCTGGGCCCTCGTGGGCAAGACTGTCTGCTAGGTTGTGGACCCGTGATTCAAAGTACCTCACGATCCCTTCTTGCTGAGCACCTGCAAATGGACCTCATGATTGCCACCATGTGTGGAATGATGTCCTGTGTGGTCTGGTGTGTCTGCGGTGCTCCTGCACACAGGTGTCCCCGCAGTAGGAGGGACAGGCATTGACCTGCGGAGCGTGGGAGCTTGTGATGGTCATTCTTTGTGGTCCTCCTTGATGTTGTCCGCGGGTTTTCTCAGCTCATGCTTCCATTATCAGTCTTAACACTTACAGTCAGCTAAAATGATTTTCTTGAAAATGGTTAGCTCTTGCCTTTTTTACTCATTTCTTTAAAAGATTTATTTATTTATTTGAGAGAGAGATGGAGAGCACGAGCGGAAGGGGCAGAGAGAGAGAGAATCGCAAGCAGACTCTGTGCTGAATGTGGAGCCCGATGTGGGGCTCGATCTCACAACTCTGAGCTCAGGAGCTGAGCCGAAAGCAAGAGTTGGACCTTCCACCAACTGTGTCACCCAGGCAGCCCTTAATCATGTTTCTTTTAAAACAGGCAGTACTCCCTGCCTAATCTCCCTCTGCCATTTGCTCAGCAACTTACATTGCTTTCTGTTGCAGAGACTTTTATTTTGGCCTGACCTGTTTACCCCTGCATGCTCGCAAGTCCTGGGTTGGCTGTACCTGCTCACAGGACTTTGAGGAAGACTTGGAACGTGCCAGGCCTTTCATCGTGTCACGTGGTTTATTGCAGTGCACACCCACAACAATTGTATTGTGCTGTGTTGGAGTGACTTAGTATGTTGGAGCAGGTTTTGATGGGCAGTCTGTTTGCCATGTAGTGATCGTATCCGCTTTCATATGTGACAGTTTCAGTAAGGTTAAGATGCAGACCTGTTGGATTGGTTTGCGGAGGTAGTAATGACTCGTTTACCACCTACCTGTATGAAAATCAAAGTCATTTTTTCCCAAGACCAATATTTCCTTTCTATTGTAATTAGTTTTCTCATTCTGCAAGTTAACTATGATAATAAATACTGAATACTTGGCATGTTTTCTCAAGTATGAAAATAAAAGCTTATATTTAATGTGTAAATTATAGCCGAACATAGGTCCAGACATATGGTTATTAGTGTTGCTTAAACCACTGGGACTTCTTGTCAGTGTTGTTGCATATGTGCTCAAAGGGCCTTTGAATTGCTTCCCTTTCTGTCCCCTGGAAATAAAATAAGTACAGTTTTAAATGCATGAATTTCAAGTTTATGTGGCCCTTTGCTTGGAGGTCCACGTATAAACAGCAACGACTGGTACTGCGAAGCCCAGATGCCCTGGGCTTGCTTAGATGCCTTGTGGTCTCTGAACATTTGGTCTAGTGTTTCTGGCTAAGAGCCAGCAGCAAATTATACTTTCTATGCAACTGTTAGCTCCCTCTCTCCTTTCTCAGACCATGATCTGCAAAATGTACTCATAAGACGTGAATTTGAATTGCAAATTTGTGTGTGAATATTATTTTGCAAGTAGTCAGGAAAGAAACCAAAGGGGAACATTTCCCTAATTTGTTAGCAAGCTGTACACATACTTTGTGACCGATGATCACCCTGACCACATAGTCGTCAGTATTCTGCAGGATATAGAGATGCCGACATTCTCCAATCTTTTCTTTTTGTTGAGATCATTTTATTAAACTACGTATTTTCTGTTTTTCTTAAAAGCCCATTTAATTGTACCATCACAAGATAACAAATAGTCTTTATTTTATAGCATGTAACATTGCCTGTTTTCAAAGAGGTATATAACCTCTGAAATTTGTGTATTAATTATTACTTTACTTCTAACTGCTTTGTAGTAAGCAGGTGGTAGGATAGTTGAGATGAAGCCGGGAGTCAGTGCAGGAAATGATGATGACCGTGTGTGTAATTATGAGTGTTTGCTTCAGAGTAAAGCTAGGTTTTTCTTCCCCATCTGTGCAAGGGGAAAGAGAGTGAGAAAAAGAAGAATATAGTTTTTTCCTCCTCATTTTGTGCGGCGTCTGTGCCTGTACTTGTGTTTTGCGGTTCATAGTATTGTGTACTGATAGCGGAGAATGATCCTCCAGACACTTGAGACAAAAGCAGTGGGAAGAAAGCTCACCAGGTGGGGTTGGCCTTGGCAGTGCGTTGATGTGTCTGAGACTCTCACCCTCTAAATTAAAGTCAAAGCCAACCCCTGAAGTTTCTTGTAAGCCCAGTTTTAAGGTTGGACAAATTACTGTTTTTACAGGTGCACTTCGTAGGGAAAGAAACTTCCTGGAGAGGAATCATACCCACAGAGTTGATAATTTCAGAAATTAATCATGTATTCTTCTTGATAGCTTTTGCTCCCTCCCTTGACTAGTTTCCTCCCTGTTCACATGCTAATATAGCTAACTTTACTGTATTGCTTTTTGTCCTATAGCCAGAATCAGTCTAAGTTTTGAATACCATCCCAACATCCCTTAAAGTAGGGAGGAGTGCACTCAGTCATCAAGAAGATGGTTTCTTTCAGAGCCTTGTACTTGATCTTGCTAAGTTAGGGTTGTTTTCTCCCCATAGGTCCACATACAGATGGTGATAAGCACACAAGTGATTCAGGGCACCTGGGTGGCTCAGTCAGTCAAGCATCTTCCTTGGACTCAGGTCATGATCCCAGGGTCCTGGGATCGAGCCCCACATTGGGCTCCGTGCCAGCGGGGAGTCTGCTTCTCCCTCTGCCTTTGCCTCTCCGCCTGCTCATGCTTGCTCTCTCTCTCTCAAATAAATAAATTAAATCTTTAAAAAAATATACAAGTGATTCTAACTATCTGCACTGATCATTTGGGAATTCTTTTGGGCATAGTGGCTCCCAGTATTCGTAATACTTGCACATGTGTCCTACTGAAGGGGCCCTTCATGTATAATGACTGATCTGGGTTGCCACCACCACCCTGCTGGTGAGTTCACGGCTACAGCCAGGGGTCAGGTAAAATCCCCCTTTTCCATTAACACGAATAATGACACGTTTACTGAGCATTTACTATGTCCTGTGCACTGTGCGAAGCACTTTACTTGAATTATCTTGTAAAATGTCCATTCGTGATCACTGTCAGTAGGTGACCGAATTACATACACTATTCAAGCTGCAAAGAAAATAGAGTATTAAAGTATAATTTTCAAAATGTTAAAACCTGACTCTCATAGAAATACAGGCTGTAATGTGTCAGTGATTTATTAACTTATTAACAACGTAGCTGGCGAAGATTAATGATGGTTCCAGGAATGTTCTGGCATTAAAAAACAATGTTGGACTAAGATCGTTAGGTTGGGGAGACAAAGCTGGTAATGTTCTGCAGGCAGTAAAACCACAACTTGTAAGTCTGTCCTTTCTGTGGGCCAGAAACCTACAGGTTCACCTGTGGTTGCAAGTGTCTGCACCCTAATGGGATAGTAAATATTAAAGTTAAACCAGGGACATTGCTCTAGAGAATGAAACCTTGGGCGAGCCTGTGTTATGGTACCTGGTACCACAGTGAAAGGGCATGTGACTCTCTTATTTCAGGGTTTGGATAGTTTTGATAACAATGGCTTCTTTAAAAATCTTTTTTAAATTGAAGTATAGTTGACACACGGTGTTACAGTAGGTACAGGTGTACAGCATAGCGATTCAACAGCTCTGTGTTCTGCTTGTGAGTGAGCTGCCATCCGTCACCATACAATGCTATTGTGATACCATTGACTACCTTCCCTGTGCTGTGCCTTCTTTTCCCATGACTTAGTCATTCCGTATCTGGACGCCTGCACCCCCAGTCCCCTTTACCCACTCTGTCCAGCCACCCAGCCCCCTCTACTCTGGCAGCCATCAGTTTGTTCTTCGTCATGGTGGCTTCTTTATAATCTATAACTGAGTTCCTTTTCCTCCCAAGCGTCCACCTCAGTGGGGACAGGGAGTGGAGAAGGTGAGGAACTGGCAGGACTTGGACCAACTTGCCAGCTTGTGTGGCTTCTGTGCCTTCTAGTTTGAACTGTTTCTCTTATGTAGCTCAGCCTCCTTCAGGTAAATGCGCCATCTTTTGCATTTTCTCTCTCATTTGCTCTCATACAGTGGGACCAGCTCTGTCCTCTGGTCTTTCCTTGTTTCTGCCCCAGGTGGTTTAACTAGTCTGGTCTCTGAACTGGCCTTGCCTCTGTTCTTGTGATCACTCCATCCTAGCCTCATTCTTCTAACTTCCTCCGGTCCTGGCCATGGGTCCACAGGACCCACTGGGTTACAGAGCAGTTCAGATCCCCAGCATGCTGTATGCTCATGGCTGTCGGGGGCCAGGTGGCCACGGCTGGGTGTTACATCCTGTTCTGTGTTGGTCACGGTTTTGAACCATGGGAGGCTTCCCTTAGAGCTGTTATTCTAAATCCAGGTGACACATTAGAATCACCTCATGGTGCTTTTAAAAAAAATGCCTGATGCCCAAGGACCTCATCCCAGATGAATCAAAATGTCTGGGGTGGGGCCAGGCAGTAGAATATTCCCAAAGCTTCCCAGGTGATGCTAATGTTAGGGTTGGCTCCAGGAAGTGGGTCACCACCAGCGCCGGGTTCTTGTGCCTCTCTAAGCCCCCGTTGTTAAAACCCATGGTTAAGGGATTTAGAAAACACATTTTCTCCTAACAAGACTTGGCTTTTAAGAGTGTGGTCCTGCTGTTGACTTAAAACAATGATTTTGAGGTGTCAAAACTTAGTATTGAGCCTTTCTCTTTGTAGTTCTCTTTCAACAAACTTCAATATCCCTTAGGCAAATGGATGCCTTTGACAAAACAGAGGCAGGGTCCAGTATAAGGAAACACAGAAAAGCAGAGCAATTAATATATTTCAAGAATAATATTCTCATAACTTAGTGTTGTCTCCCTCTTAGAGGTGTGGTAACTAAGGCAGAAAGGTTTAGTATAACTTGCCCAAGGTCACTTAGGAAATGATGCAGCCAGATTTTGAGGCAATCTGTTGTACTCTGGCCCTGTTTGGATATGGAGGTCAGTTTTTCTGGGTATTGAATGTCAAATGTATTTTTAGAAAATATAAACTATCAAATAGTGATTAGAGTCATGGGCTTCTACTACAGAAGCTTTTAAACTCGAAACTAAAATGAAATTGTTAGCTCATCTGACCTAATCATTATTCAAAATACCATTTATATGAGAAAATATATCTTAAGTTCAGAACAGTTTTGGACGTTAAATATCAGACTTGGAGATTGTCTTTATTAATATTTTCTAACCAGTTAATATTCATGAAGTTCTAAAATGATTATTGCTTTTTAAAATGTGGATTTTATTATGTTATGTCTTGGGGTCAAATACTTTCCAAAGATAGACCACTCCAATTTTATAATGAAAGTCAACGGGAGAAAATTTTTCCATTTGAATTTGGAATTCAAAAAGTCTGATTATCAAACATTTGAGAGGCAACAAATCTACTCATTAGTTAACAAATACTGTCTTGTCTGGTACGTGCCAGGCACCTGGTTCGGTGAGGAATATACAAAGATGAACAAAAACAGTGTCTTTTATTCACAGCTGTACTGGTAAACTATTAATTTCTACATTTGCATTTCTAAAATAAATAATTTTTTTCAGACATTCAGGGAATTGATAGAAAACAAGCACTAATTTTCTCAGAAAGTAAGTACTGAATCTGTCAGTCCTGTGTCATCCTTAGAAGTTCTCACTGAGTGAAAACTTGGGGGAATGATTTATGTTGTAAATTTCACGTAAATTTCGACTTCTCACGCCTGTGGAAAGTATTTGCAAGTAAGTGGCACTGATGGGAGTAGGTTTGTCATTGTCGCGTCACAGACAAGTGCTGGCAGGTGCCAGAAGCAAGAATTTAGTAATATCCTTCATGAAGCTTTTCGTGGGGTGGGGGCTTTGCTTTAGATGCCGAAACCTCAGGGGATGGAAACTGTGCTCACGTTTCATGGGAGGGGGAGGGTTCACCTTGGAGACCAGGTGATCCCGGGAAGGTAAGATTTAAGTGCTGCGGTGGTGAGCCGCTGAGCCTGCTGCTTTCTTTGTTCTGCCTTTGTGACCAACAGCAGATGCTGGATGCAGGAGGACTGCGGCCCTGGCCTGTTGGGAAATCCTAATCGAACAGCCGAAGGAACGCTGTTGTACCGTGTCTGACACGTTAGCAGCCTGCTCACAAGCATGCTTCCCATTGGCTCCGAGGAAGTGGTTCAGGCTGTAGGTGACAGGGACACACCCCTGCGGCAAGATTGCATGTCGAAGAAATATTTGTAGTCTTTTTTTTCCCCCCAGAGCGATTTATAATGTTTAATTTTTGTGCTTGTTGGTTTGCTGTTTTACTTAAATATTGATGTATAAAAATTTAAACACGTGATCGGATGTAAACACCTCATCGGGTGGAAACACCTCCTTTTGATACATTTTAATCAATTACCGGAAGCGGGACTGTTATGAATGGCCTATCTGTAGGTTGTGTGTAGGTCACTGTTGTCGTGGGGTCTGAAATCTGGAATGTGCTGTGGTCTTTGTTTATGGCTGGGTAGTGTGAAGAGTGGGAGATATAAATTCTAAAGCTACAGCAAGCAGGGATCCCGGTAGATTTCTGCGAGGGCTCCAAGTTCTATGCTCAAACAGTCATGTGCTTTTGATGTTATAGGTATGGCAATGAGATTTTTTCTGGTCCACAGAAGCAAGTGTCATTAAGGGATCAGTGGACCAGAATGTTTGGAATTTGGTTCATACTGCCTAATTTGAGACCTCTAGTTACCAAAATAAGACATATACAAGGACACAAGTGTATATGAATGGGAGCGTCATGTATTTGTGAGCAAAGGGAGTTCCTCTGGTGTGATTAATGGCAGGAAAGGAAAAGGAAGGAAAGAAGGCAGGATGGACGCATCCGAGCACATTGGAAGTTCAGTCCAGCTAGAGTAAGGATTCTGAGAGCCTATCTTTTTGTTCAGGTTCAGAGTTGAGGCCAAGACTTGAGGAGAGAAGTCCTTTGGGGTTAACGTTTATTGAACACTGATGTTCGAGGTAGTATGCTAAGCCCTTTGCGTCTAATAGCTTGGTTTGGTGATCCAGGCAGTCTTACTGTATTTGACTTTGAAAGGTAGGTGCCTTGGCCGAGATTACTACTGCAGTCTGAACCCAGAGCCCAGAAGCTTGGCCATTGTTTTATTTCCTATGGGGGCTACATGTTTCCTCAGTAAACTTGAGATTTTTGAGGCGACTGTTGTTGAGCAGACGAACCCGATTTCCCCTGACTCATGGTCTCCTGAGTCAGGGAAGGTGCAGGAAGAGGAGGTTAAACTCCAGTGTCTTTTAAGGAATGAATTGGAGCAGTGGTTTGTTGTAGGATAGGAAGACATAGGAAGCATGGACAGTCCTGAGACTCTGGGGTTATTCATTCTTGTCTGGGGAGAGAGGTTGGATCTTCAGTTTTACATGACTTAAGAACCCCAAGAAACCCCATTTCATTTACAGTATTTTCTAGGCAATGTTTGTGTTTGTGGACTGTTTAGTTATTTTAGTCATGAATACATTTTTACCATTTTTCCCCCATAACATATGTGGAAGCAGAAGTCTCATCTGCTAGAAGCAATATTAAAAGTGCTTACATAACAATAATGTTGATGCGAAAGATCATTTGTAACCAAACAAAGAAGTTTAACTACTGTACTTTATTTATCTTCATCTGTCTGGAGTGCAGGAAAAGAGATGTTGAAAAATAAGGGGCAGTGAGGAAAAGAAAAATGCATTAGCTTTTTGAGGACATAGAAAAATTTTGGGGGGGGCTGCCTGGGTGGCTCAGGCGGTTAAGTGTCTGACTCTTGGTCATGGTCTCAGGGTCATGAGATCAAGTCCCCCCGTCTGGCTCTGCGCTCAGGGTGGAGTCTGCTTAGAATTCTCTCCCCCAGCTCACATTCTCTCTCTCTCAAATACAGAAAGAAAGAAAATCTTTTAAAAAATCTCTTTTATTTCTACACTGTTTATTTTCATGATTCTCTTCTTTCTTTTCTTCATCTCTCTTAATTGGTTACACATTCCAGTCAAGTCCGGCATCTGTGTGTGTCATCATCCTCTGATGCAGGAGTCCTTTTCCTATTTGCCTTTTAACTGACTGGTGTTACGCTCTATTTCCACTGCATTCCGTTTATGCATGTCGGGGGGCTTCTTTCCTTGCCGTAGTTAAGTATGGATGTCTGTGTTCAGAAATCAAAACTTCTTCCTCTTTTCTTCCCTCCGCTACTTTCTCAAGGCTTAAGCACACATGGGTCATGCACATCGAATGCAGTTAGGAGGCACGTTCCTGCAGCCATCCATATATTCTGTGGACAAATTTTGAGTGTCCATTATATGCCAGGTGTTGGGGATGTGCGAGGTTCTGGGGATACAAAGATGGCAGTGATGTAATCCCCTGTTCTTCAAATGCTTGCTCTCTTAGAGAGGAGAAACGTCTGTTTAAAAGAAAAACATTGTAGTGTGTTATGATCAATATTAGACTAGAGCTTTCCTCAGCCATGAACTAAGCATAAAAGTACCTATCTCATGGAGTTATTAAGTGAGGTGAATACGATAGTATCTGAAAGCACCAAGCTATAGTCCCTGCTGTATAATAGGTCATCAGTAAAGGGCAGCTGTTATTATTCATGAAGTACAGGGATTCATAAAAATGAAAGAGATCGAATTTCCCTGCTGGTTTAGTAAAGAATCTTAAGTGAACTGAGGCCCAGGAGGCAGGCTATGCCACCGCCTTTCTGGTAGCCCTGCTTCCTTCTTACCTTTCTGGTACCCAATCAGGAGCTAGAATTGAATTCTGAAACGTAGCTTTTCAGGGACTCATAGATGCCTGTGAATTCCTGGAGAGCAGGTGATTTAATTCTAAGTATCTTGCTTCTCTGTGGTCTTTCCCAAAACCTGTAATTAGGGATGCCTGGGTGGCTCCAGGTTGAGAGTCCAACACTTGGTTTTGGCTGGGGTGGTGATCTCAGGATCATGGGATTGAGCCCCAAGTAGGACTCAGTGCTGGGTGTGGAGCCTGCTTGGGATTCTCTCTCTCCATCTCCCTCTGCACCGGATCTCCCCCCCCCGCCCCCCCCACCCGGCTGTCATGGACCACTTTCTCTTTCTCTCAAAACAAACAAAAAACTGTAAATGTGTGTTGATTGAATTCATCTGTAGAATAAATAGGAAGCACTTCTTTGGAATACCAGTGTGATTTTAATTGCTAGGTCTTCTTCGCAGATATAATAGCCAAAGCTTTGAGGAAGGGAAGCATCCTTCCACTTGCAGTGGTGGGACTGACCGTCTTTTTCCTAGGTCATGTTTTTGATATGATGGACTGATCAAAGGTTCAGCTATGGAATGTGATTACGCGATGTACTATCTGATAAATGCAGAAACAGAAGAGAAAGGAGGCCAGCAGGGGTCAGTTTAATACCAGCTTAAGTTGCAAGCACAGCATGTGTTTCTTTTCGCTAAAGTGGAATGAGAATAGAAACTGAAATGTGTAGTCTAGATGTCATCTTTTTTTTTTTTTAAATTTCAAGCTATAGCAAAGAATTTCCAAAAATTTAGGTAAAAATCTTTAACCATTTTTGTTGGATGACAGACTGTTAGTGACAGAGGATGAATTACGAACAGTAGGTGGTTTAGCGGTCTGCTCTCTGACATGGCAGCATAGGACTTTCAGCCAAACTTACATTTCTTCCCCGACTGCTTTGTGTTGACATTTGCAAGAAGATGCCTGCAAATGTGATGTGCATTTCTTTGATCTTAGTGACTTGGTAAGCTTTTTATAACATAGTACTTTAATCTGTCCCCGCCCCCCCCCTTTTTGCTGGTAGTTGTAAAGATAAACTAGCACGAGTCATAGCTTGCATAGAAAATGTCAATATTTCACAGAGTTACATTTATAATAAGAAATAGGACATGGAATGTTTACTCCTGGACACTAAACTTCAAGTAAAAGAACAAAGGACTATATATCAAATAATTGCAGGTTATCTTAGAGGACTGGAATGGACTTTTCTGTGCAACCTAGATGTATGGGGTTGACATTTATAAAACTATGGTTCCCAAATGCTAAGAACACAGTGTGTGTTAGAACCCAGAGTCCTGCAGGGTAATCTTAGTGACTGAGAATAAGTACTCTTAATAGATGGAATAGCTGTTTTCTTGATGCCTTAGTTTAGCTCCCCCCGCCCCACTGCTCCCACCCTAGATAATGGTTCTTTGTAACTCACTGTATCTATTGAACTACAGATGCTTATGTTGAGATTGGAGAATGATGGATTGTTTGACCTGGAAGACACTTTCAGGGTCATCAGTCCCTCATTTGATGACAGGCTGTGTGATGATGCATCAGGGGCAGGGCTGTGGACGACAAAGCACTTCCCGACTCCCAACATTGTTCTTTTTCCATGATACCACACTGTCTTTTTCCCTCCTTACTGTATGCTTGTCTCTTTACTATTCTGCATATTTGACTTTCATGCTAAATGTATTGCAGAAGTTGAGAACCTGCCTTGGTCTCTCAGCACACTGCTTTAGTTGTAAAATAGAACTCCGTGCATGTAAGGACTGGTCACAGCAGGCTTCCGTCTGGGCTTTGGTGGCTCTTTTGGATTGTCGTGAGCCATGTTCACTGAGGCTGTGTGTGTCTCTTCAGGAGAGAATAGGGCACTGGCTTGCAAGGACAGTCAATAACTCCTACTCGTTGCAGTGCTCTTGGGGACGATCGTGAGGTCTGGGATCCATGTGTATTAGCACTTCAGGGCTCGGAGCTGCTGGACTACCGTGGTGTCAGGAAGGACATGGGGCAGCATTACTTGTTCACCTAAGAGGTGATTATATGTCTGGAGAATAGACAGACAGCTCTGTCTAGCACTGGTGTGATGAGAAAGCCTGCTTTGTTGGGTGCGTTAAGTTTTTTTCTTTTTAACCATTGAAGTATCTCCTCTCTCTGTGCTAACTTTCTATTTTGACAAATGGCCACTAACTTAATTGGCTTAAACAATACATATTTATTGTATCTTACAGTTTTGGTGATTCGAATCGTTAATTTACTTCCATATTATCTAAATTTTTACCTCTGGTATGTTCTTCCTTTGGTTTTATTATTCTAAGTTTCACATCTGGGCTTCTTATAATACCTGGTTTTTCTGGAAAGAACATAGTAATAAGAAATAAATAAATAAAATAATACAGTGATGTGAGTGCATTGACATTCAACCCAGTGTTTTATCCTGGGGCGCTTACTTCAAGCCAGTGTTACCAGATGCTGAGGACCCCATTCTCCAAATGTGTCTGTTTATTTTTTGCTTTAAAATAGCTAAATTAGGCCTAGTAGTTTATTTTTGCTTTTGTTTCCCTTGCCTCAGGAGACATATCTAGAAAAATGTTGCAATGGCCAATGTCAGAGAAATTACTGCATGTGCTCTCTTCTAGGATTTTTATGGTTTTTGGTTTCACGTTTAGGTCTTTAATCCATTTTGAGTTTATTTTTGTGTATGGCGTGAGAAAGCTCTCCAGTTACATTCTTTTAGAAGTAGCTGTGCAGTTTGGAGCACCATTTATTAAAAAGACTGTCTATTCCTGATGTGCATTTTTGCCTCCTTTGTCATAGATTAATTGACCATATAATTATGGTTTTATTTCTGGGCTCTCTATTTTGTTCCATTGTTCTGTGCGTCTGTTTTTTTGACAGAACCATACTGTTTTGATTACTACAGCCTTGTAGTATGTCTTGAAATGTGGAATTGTGATGCCTCCAGCTTTGTTCTTCTTTCTCAAGATTGCCTTGGTGTTCAGTTTTGTGGTTCCATACACATTTTATTTTTTTTTATTTTTTATTTTTTAAAGATTTTATTTATTATTTGACGGAGAGAGAGACAGCCAGCGAGAGAGGGGACACAGGGAGGGGGAGTGGGAGAGGAAGAAGCAGGCTCCCAGCGGAGGAGCCTGATGTGGGGCTCGATCCTAGGACCCTGGGATCATGCCCTGAGCTGAAGGCAGACGCTTAATGACTGAGCCACCCAGGCACCCCTCCATACACATTTTAGTGTCATTTGTTCTAGCTTTGTGAAAAATGCTGTTGGGATTTTGATAGGGATTGCATTGAATGTGTAGATTGCTTTGGGTAATGTGGACATTTTAACAATATTAATTCACCCAGTCCATGAGCATGGAATATATATTTCCATTTGTGTCCTCTTTAGTTTCTTTCATCAGTGTTTTGTAGCTTTTGGAGTATGGCTCTTTTATCTCTTCGGTTAAGTTTATTCCTAGGTGTTTTATTCTTTTTGCTACAATTGTAAATGGTGTTGTTTTCTTAATTTCTTTTTTTGCTACTTCATTATTAACACATAGAAATACTACCAGTTTCTGTTTATTAATTTTGTATCCTGCAATTTTATGGAATCCATTTATTACATCTAGTAGTTTTTTGGTGGCGTATTTAGGATTTTCTATGTGTAGTATCATGTTGTGTGCAAATAAAAGCTTTTTCATAGAAAAGGAAACCATCAACAAAACAAAAAGATAACTTATTGGATGGGAGAAGATACTTGCAAATACCATATCTAATAAGGAGTTAACATCCAAAATATATAAAGAACTTATATAACTCCACACCAAAAAGAATCTGAATGAGAAATGGGCAGAAGACATGAATAGACATTTTTCCAAAGCAGACATACAGGTGGCCAACAAACACATGAAAAGATGCTCTATATCTCGATATCATTTGTCATCAGGGAAATGCAAATCAGAACCACTATGAGATACCACCTGACACCTGTTAGAATGCTAAAATTGAAAAGATGAGAAACAACAATGGTTGGCAAGAATGTGGATTTAAAGGAACTCTTGTACACTGTTGGTGGGGATGTAAGTTGGCACAGCCACTGTGGACAACAGTATGGAGTTTCCTCAAAAAATTAAAAGTAGAACTGCCATATGATCCAATAATTCACCTATTGGATATTTGCCCAAAGAAAACAAAAACACTAATTTGGAAACATATATGTAACTTTGTGTTTATTGCAGCATCATTTACAATAGCCAAGATAGGGGGGCAATCTAAGTGTCCATTAACAGACAGCTCAATAAGGAAGATATGGTGTGTGTGTATGTATATATGTATATGTATGTGTATATGTATACATATAAACCCAATTGCATTGGAATATTACTTACACATAAAAAAGGATGAGATTGTGCCATTTGAGACAACATGGATGGACCCAGAGGGTATTAGGCTAAGTGTAGTTATTTGGACTAAAAAAGACTAATACCATATGATTTAACTCATAAGTGGAAATCTTAAAAATAACTCAAATGAATAAACAAACAAAAAACAGAGTCAGATCTATAAGTGCAGTGAATAAACTGATGGTTGCCAGAGGGGAGGGGGTTGGGGGGATGGGCTAATGTTACAGCTAAATTACTGTATATAATTGAAAACTACGTTGACTTTTAAAAAATGCTTTAACCCTGGATTTTCACCAATTCAAACTGTGAGAGTCCTTCCATCCAGTCCAGATCTACCCAGATTTGTTGACTATTCTGTAAACCCTTAAATCAAATGCCTCACCACAGATACAGGCAGTCTGGGAATCCACCAGGTCCCGTGGGAGCACAACATAAATGACCTCTGGCGATTCAGAGAGCCCCTAACTACGGTCTCAGCCTCGCCTTCCTGTTTTCTGCTCAGGTCAGAATTCAGTTTCGCAAGTAATGCAATAGAAATGGAAAGCCAACACTGGTAGAGTCATTCAAGAATAGTACTTGAGAGAATAAATTCAAGAGTCATACTGTGCTGTGGGAGAAAGAATATGAATTTATAAATGAGACAGACCTGGATTCCAATTCTGCCTCCATCACTTGCTACCAATTACTTAACTGCTGAGCCTCAGTGTCTTGATATAATGTTAACATCACAGTATTAAGAGGATTCAAGTCTTACAGTGATAACATAGAATTCATTCAATTTAATATTTACTGAGTTGTAATACGGGCTTTTGGCACATTATTAAGTATACTGACTAAGTAGAGAGGCAGATCTGGAAAGGGTGATATCAGTCAAAGAGCAAACAGGCTTCCGGGAAGAGCTGGGACTTAACCCTGGGCCTCTGGGGTGTGCTTTAGATTGGTACACAGTGGGATATAGTGGGATTACTGGAATGTAGCAGCATGGACGAAGGGAAGATTTTATTAATTCGGTACTGACAACATAGTTGTTTTTTATTGATTCTAATTTAGTAAAGAGAATTTGTAAATTTTTTTTCTTTAGCTACTTTGGATCAACCAAGTTATTACGTTAATGGTGATATTAATTAGAACTTAGACCATTTTATTAACAGTGATATGATTCTGAGTTGATAATTGATACTTTGATAAAATACATGAGAAATGATAGAAAAAGAGAAGCTTCAAAAACCCAAAGGTATCTGGAGAGAAATCTGGGTGTGTGTCATGTTATATAACCTCACACCTGGGAATGGTGAAAATATGAGGCCTGTCCTTTCTCTTGTTCACAGAAGAAGACAGAAAGGACCTTACTTCTTTAGGGACAGACAACAAAGAAGAGGGCTTTGGGCTTGGTCTGGGGATATAGTCTGTTGAACTGAGGAGCCAGAATTGAACTTAACTGAAAGCCTGCTTTCAATTCAGCAAGTATTACTGAGCGTGGAGCTCTGTGCTCAGCTATGTAACGTGCACTCCTTGCCTTGGGGTTACATTCCAGGAAGAATATCTCAAGGGGTGTTGGAGATAGAGAAAAAAAGTGGTCTGAGGATATATGGACATAATTTCTAGTTGGATAGGGAGGAGAATTAGGGATGGCTTAAAAGCCTGTGATGTTGGAGCTGGTTCTTTTCTTTTCTTTTTTTAAAGATTTACTTATTCATTTTAGAGAGAAAGATAGAGAGCACGGGGTGCGAGGGTAGGGGCAGAGGGGAAGAGCAAGAGATAGTCCCAAGCAGACTCTGTGCTGAGTGCGGGGTACAACACTGGGCTGGATCTCACGATGCGAAGACCAAGACCTGAGCAGAAACAAGAGGCAGATGCTCATTTGTATGTCTTTATTGGAAAAGTGTCTGTTCATATCTTCTGCCCATTTTTTGACTTATTTGTTTCTTGGGTGTTGAGTTTGAGAAGTTCTTTATAGATCTTGGATACCAGCCCTTTATCGTAGTATCATTTGCAAATATCCTCTCCCATTCCATGGGTTGCCTCTTTGTTTTGTTGACTGTTTCCTTTGCTGTGCGGAAGCTTTTTATCTTGATGAAGTCCCAAAAGTTCATTTTTCCTTTTGTTTCTCTTGCCTTTGGAGACGTGTCATGTACAAATGGCTAACAGACACATGAGAAAATGTTCAACATCATTAGCCATCAGGGAAATTCAAGTCAAAACCATGTTGAGATATCACCTTACACCAGTTAGAATGGCAAAAATTGACAAGGCAAGAAACAACAAATGTTGGAGAGGATGTGGAGAAAGGGGAGCCCTCTTACACTGTTGGTGGGAATGCAAGTTTGTACAGCCACTTTGGAAAACAGTGTGGAGGTCCCTCAAAAAGTTAAAAATAGAGCTACCCTATGATCCAGCAATTGCACTACTGGGTATTTACCCCAAAGATACAGACATAGTGAAAAGAAGGGCCATATGCATCCCAATGTTCATAGCCTCAATGTTCACAATAGCCGAACTGTGGAAGGAGCCGAGATGCCCTTCAATAGACAAGTGGATAAAGAAGATGTGGTCCATATACACAATGGAATATTACTCAGCCATCAGAAAGGATGATTACCCAACATTTGTATCGACATGGATGAAACTGGAGGAGATTATGCTAAGTGAAATAAGTCAAGCAGAGAAAGACCATTATCATATGGTTTCACTGATTTGTGGAACATTAAGGAATAGCAGGGAGGACATCAGGAGAATGAAGGGAAAAATGAAGGGGGGAAATCAGAGGGGGAGATGAACCATGAGAGACTATGGACTCTGGGAAACAAACTGAGGGTTCTAGAGAGAAGGGTGGGGGTATGGGCTAGCCCGGTGATGGATATTAAGGAGGGCACGTATTGCACGGAGCACTGGGTGTTATACGCAGACAATGAATCATGGAACACTGCATCAAAAAGTAATGATATACTGTATGGTGACTAACATAATGTAACAAAAAAAAAGAGTCAGATGCTCAACCCACTGCACCACCCAGGCACCCTGCAGCTCTTTCTTAAACAGTGAGGGAGATTTCCACAGACTGGAGAGAGGGCGGCTTTCTCATGTAAACAGTGAGTTCTTTGCTAAGAGCTCTCTGCTTCTGTGGACCAGAACACTTTGCTGGCATTTGAGAAGTACAATGGGTATGCTCAATGAAAATTTGAAGATGTTTCCCCAAAGCATTATTCATCTGATGCTTTAGAGATTTGCGCATGGACTGGAAATAATCAAACAACATAAAACCTTTTTTTCTATTTGTGGAAGTGGGTCCAGAATGTAGTTTACAGCTGTTTTATCCGCTTATGAAATTTCCGTTCATCAGCTTCAGTTCGTATGTTAACACATGATTATTAGCTTTGTAAATTACCTGGGTGTATTTCTTATCGTGGCCCATCTCTTCCCTTTGGCCAAGTGTATGCTCAGTAATCTCTAGCCTGGTTTGTATTTAGGCTATGCAAATTTATTTTAATATTGTTCTAGTCTGTCTTCAAAAGGCAGGCAAATATTCTGATAAAAAGTTGCAAAGTGAGTTTTGTATTATTTAGCACTAAATACATATTTTTGTTACTTTGGGGCAAGACATTTGTCAGATTCATAGAATTGGATATTACTATTCATAAATAAAATTGCCCCAAGAGTCGTTTAATAGAAGAGAATTAAGAAACCATAGAAAATGAATGAGAAAAGGAAAATATTATTTTCTGCAATTTATATCGTTTACTTGGGATTTTACTCCAGTTTGAGTTTTCACCTAAAAAGGTATTTTATTTTTCTCATTACTATTTCAAAGGCTAATATTATATTTTCTTTTTATGAAATAAAATTGTTAGTAAAGATTTTGAGTCACATTATTAAAATTATTTAACGAAAATTTACGGAATAACTACCCTGTGTCAGGTCCTTTTTGGACATGTACAGATGAGTAAGTGATGTTTTCTGTCTTCATGGACTTCACTGTGTGGCATACAAACAGTTTACTCCAACAAATTAGTTCTCCAGTCGCGAGCAAGATGGTTTGGAAATGGCATTTGCACTGGTCCTTGCAGGATGAACATAAAGTTGCTTGATGGAAAAGAGAAGATGGGTGGGAAGGGAAAGGCATGGCCTCCCTGGTAGAGATCTCACCCTGCCCTTAAAACAAAACAAAACAAAACAAACCCTGAGTGTTTTAGGGATCATAAGCTTTGATATATGGCTAGCAGAAAATTGGTCAGATGCCTGTTATGCATGGACTGCAATAGAACCGTTGTTCAAGGGGGCTCATATGATCCCCTGTGGAATTGAGATTTACAGCACACAGAAGGACTTGAAAAAGTTTGTGGTGTCTTGAGGAACAAGCTCAAAATTCTAAGGAGGGTAGGCAGTTGCATGTGCTTTTTTGTAAATAGCAAATATGTGGACCTTGAATGTTAACATTTGTGACACTGGCTAATAGGATAGAAGATTCTCAAACCCAATACCTTTGGCAGTATTTCTCCCAAATGGGAGTAATTCTCAGGAACTTTCACATAATCCTACTTAAAAAGGCAAGCACTGTGGGAGTATTTTCTGTTGATCCTTTGGTTCCCTGAAATGTCCCCATGGGAGAAGGCTCATCTAAGCTGGAGGATAGTTCATTTGTGAAGATATGTGATGGTCATTGAAGGCCACCGTGTTTCTGACATGTTTATTCCTCCTGCTGATTTGCTGGCTTTTCATTGTTGTTTCATGTTTAAATTGAGGCTTGCTGATGTGTAAATATCCCAAGACCTACCATCCCTGAAAGATGTGTTCTTTCTTTCTTTTTTCTTTTTCTTCTTTCTTTCTTTCTTTCTTTCTTTCTTTCTTTCTTTCTTTCTTTCTTTCAAGATTTATGTATTTATTTATTTATTCGAGAGAGGGACAAAGAGAGAGAGAGTGAGAGAGTGCAAGAACCAGGAGACAGCCAAGGGAGAGGAAGAGAGAATCTCAAGCAGAGTCCCTACTGAGTGTGGAGCCCAATGTGGGGCTCAATCTCATGACCCTTCGATCATGACCGGAGTCAAAACCTGACGCTTAACCGACTGAGCCACCCAGACTAAGATGTATTTTTTAAGAACGAGGACTGCAGGCTTTCCATGGCCTTGTTTCTTTCTGCTGGCTCGAATTCATGAAACAAAAATTTATCCTAAAAATAAATATATTGCTGACCAGGTGCCTCAGTTTGATCCATTGTCAATCAAGAACTGTCCAAGAGTAATTAACAGGGGTTGAGTTAATGTTTCACAAAATCACGAAAAACAAAAGCTAGCAGGATTATTTCTTAGGCGTATTTCTCCTCCTAGGGATCTTTGATTTAAAACTCACTCTCCAGTGTGCCTCGGTGGCTCAGTCAGTGAAGCGCCTGACTCTTGATTTCAGCTCATGTTGTGATCTCAGAGCTTGAGATTCTCACTCTCTCCTTGGTCCTCCCCCTGCTCCCTCTCTCTCTCTCTCTCTTTCTCTCTTGCTCTCGCTCTCAAATAAATAAACAAACAAACAAATAAATAAATCTTTTAAAAATTAATAATAAAACTCACTCTCCTCTAGGTTTTCATTTCTTCCAAATTATCATTTGGAAGCTGATTTTGTTCATGTAGTCTTAAGATAGTTGGTAACATATGCATTGTAGAATCATGAGAATGAAGCATCAACGTCCGTGTAAAGCATGTAGAACATAGTAAATACTCCGTAAATACCATTGTCATCATGACTAGCAGTACCACCACCATCGTTGTTCTTGGTAAATGCTTGTTTTACTTTCTTGTTTACAGCAGTCACTAGCAGGTAATGTAGTCGAAGAGCTAGATACCAGATGTCAGGAATTTAAGAATCCCTTCAAATTTGGGACCGAGAAGGATAGGGTCCAGACTGCAAGTGCTTGGTCTGGAAAGACAGTGCATGCATCCTTGGAATGATGAATGATACCGCCCTGCATTACATTGGAGGCTGTGGCATTAAGAAGTTATTCCTTAAAAGACTAGGTCTTAGTATCTTGTTGAGGGTGAGAATAAAATCATGTTGAAAAAAATACAGAAATGTTACCATATTTCATCAATTCCAATTACAGATTTCTTTTTCACATTTTTTTTAAATGTCTGAAGTCAGTGTGTGGTTTTATTTATTTAACAGAGATAGCCAGCCAGCGAGAGAGGGAACACAAGCAAGGGGAGTGGGAGAGGAAGAAGCAGGCTCCTAGTGGAGGAGCCTGATGTGGGGCTCGATCCCATAACGCCGGGATCACGCCCTGAGCCGAAGGCAGACGCTTAACGACTGTGCCACTCAGGCACCCCTGAAGTCAGTGTGTGTTTTAAAGTCAACGGCATGTATTAGGTTAACATGGTTTTTTTTGTTTTTGTTTTTTGTAGTACACAAATAAGGATGTGTCTTACGATCAGTGGCATTTTAGGTTTGATGAAATCTGGTAAATGCTTCACTGTGGGGTAGTCACGAGAAAGATAGTGAGAGTCCAGAAGAAGGTCGGGACAAGATCTGATGACAGGGTCGTGGGACTTGGATACAATTTGTGTTTCTGCCTGGGGTCCAGCCTTGTGGGGTCATTTCAGCCTGTGACTCACGCTCACATTCATCTGCTTTGCCATCCTGACTGAACCTTCTTTACTTCCCGTCTAGGCCTCTCATCTGTATTACTTTGGTAATCTGCTAAGAATCCCTTTTAAAAACAGTTTGGATCTTCTAACTGCCCTCCCCCCTCCCTTTGCCTCCACAACACAAGGGACACTGCTTTGTTGTAGCAGAGCTTGATTTGGAAGCGCAATCTGGGCCCCGTCCTGAATCTGCCACTGCTGATTACGCATCTCTAAACACACTTTTCAACCTCTCTGGACTTGTTTTTCTGATCGTAAGGTTGGGGTGATGCTCATTCTTCATCTCAGAAGGTCATAATGTTTGCCAATCACCTTGCAAAGGCCTGAGTACACAGTGGGTGTTTAATACATATTGATGTTTTTGCCTACTTCAGTTTCTTCATCTGTCAAGTGGGCTTGGTATCTTAGCCCTGCGTAACTTGATAAGGTTGTTGGGTACCTGGGTGACTTGGTCGGTTAAGTGTCTGACTCTTGATTTCAGCTCATGTCATGATCTCAGGGTTGCGGGATGGAGCCCCGGATAGGGCTGGAGTCTGCTTATGATTTTCTCTGCCTCTGCCCTTCCCGCTGCTTGCACTCTCTCGTGTGCTCTCTCTCTCAAATAAATAAAATCTTTTGAAGGAAAAGTTTCCATGGGTTTTTTGTCCCTTGAAGTCCATATTTTAATCCTAAATTCCCTCTTATCTATATGTCGGTTCTAAAGTTAAAAAACAAACAAAACATTTATTTCTGTTCTTTGGGGTAATAATGGTTTTTTGGCTAAGACTCAGAAATTAAAAGCTTTTTAGATCCATTGGTTGTATAGGCATCTTACAGGTCAGTAGTTAGCTCGGCTTAAACTAATTTGGAGATAAAAGATTAGTTGTGTATCACCTAGGAAGAAGGGGTGCAATTATGTTAGTCAGTTACAGTCTTACGCATTTTTCATTTAAGATATGAATAAGTATGGGGCGCCTGGGTGACTCAGTCGTTAAGCGTCTGCCTTCGGCTCAGGGCGTGATCCCGGCGTTATGGGATCGAGCCCCACGTCAGGCTCTTCCGCTATAAGCCTGCTTCTTCCTCTCCCACTCCCCCTGCTCGTGTTTCCTCTCTCGCTGGCTGTCTCTCTCTCTGTCAAATAAATAAAATCTTTAAAAAAAAAGATATGAATAGTTAATATAATTTCTTTTTCTGAGACTTTTTATATTTTATATTTTTAGTGTTTTCTGTTTCTATATACAAGTTTTAAAAAATTTTAATTCCAGTATGGTTAACATGCAGTGTTTATTAGTTTCAGGTGTACAGTCTAGTGGTTCCACACTTTTTTTTTTTTTTTTAAAGATTTTATTTATTCAACAGAGATAGAGACAGCCAGCGAGAGAGGGAACAGAAGCAGGGGGAGTGGGAGAGGAAGAAGCAGGCTCATAGTGGAGGAGCCTGATGTGGGGCTCAATCCCACAACGCCGGGATCACGCCCTGAGCTGAAGGCAGACGCTTAACCGCTGTGCCACTCAGGCGCCCCTAGTGGTTCCACACTTTATGCAGCACCTGGGGCTCATCAGGACAGGTGCACTCCTTAGTCCCCATCACCTGTTTTGCCCATCCCCCAACCCTTCCCCTCTGGTGACCATCAGTTTGTTCTCTAGAGTTGAAAGTCTGTTTCTTGATTTGTTCTGAAACATTTTTTTAAAAATGTTCAGATTTATCAGTACATTTTGGGTTTGCTCATGAGCCTTTGGAAGAAATTGTTGTTTTCTTTTTAGAAGGAAAAGGCATAATTTGTTGAGGGAGTATAGAATCATATCAAAGGAACTTAGTAATTTTCACATTTTTACTATTATAGCATCAGCAGTTAACTTGAATGGTAGTAGGAAAAGTATATGTGTGTATGTAAGTGTTACACAGAATGTTGTTGAGATAAACAAGGTGATTTTTCTGGTATCGCACATTACGGATATCTGATTCAGGGCCAGGGATTTTGCTGCATCCTGAGAAGCTTTAAAGGTTAGAGAATAGAGGGTGACCACTGTCTCGTCTGCTGTACCCCATGCCTACCAGAAAATTTATTTCCCAGCTTCCCTACTTCCTCCTGCAACACAAGCTGACATTTAACAAGCCCCGTGGTGACCTGGGCATGTGCTAAATATTTTACATGCCTCATGTCATTTCCTCCTCACAGTAATCTCTGACGTGGGTGCTAGGGGTGATTGTAATTGTATCTGCATTTTACAATATAGGAAGTGAAGCTTGGTGAAGTGAAGTAACTTCCCCAAGATGAGGCAGCTTAGAAATGATCGAGGTGGCATCCAAATTCCGGTGTGTAGGACCACAAAGTGATCCATACATTAATCTTCTTTATTTATATTTTTATTTTTTTTTTAAAGATTTTACTTGAGAGAGAGAGAGGGAGGGAGAGGGAGAGCAGGCAGGGAGAGCGGCAGAGGGAGGAGGGAGCCTGAGGCTGGGCTCAGTTTCAGGACCCTGAGATCATGACCTGGAGCCAAAATCAAGAGTCGGACGCCCAACCTACTGAGGCACGCAGGCAGCGTTCTGTGCATGAATCTTTATGTGGCTTCCTTACGTTGCATTTTTGGCACACACTATGCATTATGCCTTGAGTCTGTGAAAAATCGTTAGAAGACCATGCCCACGTGATGCTTGTAGCTGAATCGGTATTCCAATCACGCACTCTTGAAATAATCAGATTCTGTTTATTTATACACTAGGTTGAGTGGAACGTGCATGACGCACCTACTATTCTGCACCACAGTTCCCCGCTGTGATTGTATGAGTTTGAAGTGTAGGTATTTGCCACCCGATGTGGGCTTCCAGGATGCCCATAATCAGTGGAATAATTTACCTTTTTAAAAATAATTTTAAAAATATTTGTCTTAGTGCTGAATTAAGATGTTTCAAGATAATATAATCTGGGGGCCAAATATCTATTTAATTGTTTATTTTATGGGGACAAATAACTTAATTAAGCTAACAGTTCAGTGACCCCTCACTGAGAACCTGCTATGGACTTGGCTGTGTGCTGGAGTCAGGGAGTGGCTGTGTGTGCGGTAAAGAGAAATAGACGTGCAGAGGTGACACTGTGCTGAGCACGGGGCCTGGCGCATACAGAAAACCCTTAGAAGGCCTCCCGGGTGGCTAAGTCGGGGAAACTTCTGATCCGGGGGTACTGGCATCGAGCCCAATGTGGGGCTCCCTGCTCAGTGGGGAGTCTGCTTCTCTCTCTCCCCCTGACCCCACTCATGTGCGCTCTCTTGCTCTTGCTCTCACTTTCTCTCTCAAATAAATAAATAAAATCTTTTAAAAAAAATTTAGGAAATATTTATTAACTGAAAGGAAGACCAAAGTTGAAATCATGGTCTGTTTAAACCAGGCAAATTGGTTATTGTCTCCAAGTTTGTTTCTTCATCTGGAATAAAGGGTAATAAAATCCACATCAGAGGGATGTTGTCAAGATTAAATGAGTTAAAATATGGGAATATGCCCCGGACTGTGTCTGGCTCATATTAGATAGTTAATCATTGTTAGTCACATAGTGTAAACTAAGTAACACAGTATCCCTGTTCTCAAGGAGGTTAAGGTTTCGGACTGGTGATTCTTCTGTGCTGTGAGGTTGGAGTTCACTTGTTATGTCCCAGTGTTTGCTTTCAAATTCTGTCTTGGCCAGTGATAATCCAAAGGGTTTTTGGACTCAAGGAAGATAACACACATATACACACAAACACACCCAGACACACCCCAGCTTCTGCACTCCTATCTCATTCTTCTCCTTTTGTTCTATGAGTTCACACACTATTGCTTAATCCCATCAAGTCGTTTTACATTTAGATGCCCTCGGTAGTAGCTGGAGAACATGGGAAATGAGCAGACGCAGCAGAATTCTATTACCGGATAAAACTGTGAATACAGAAGGAGATGAATAGGTATTGAAATTTCAGCAGCTAATTTTTCACTCACTTCTACCAACAATGTGGTTCCTATAAACAGATTTATTGCATTTTTCTCTCCTAATTGAAAATCGACAGACATGAATCTGAGTGATAGCAAAGGGATCTGACATACGTTTGACATAGGCTCCTGTTTGTGTCCGTCCCTACAAATGCCACTCATTTTAAAGACTGTTTTTTCTCTCTTTCCAACAGGAAGAGAAAATGATCCTTTTTTCTTTCCAGCAAATAGTGAACTGATTTGTTTTGGGTCCCTGTCACCGTTTTTGTGAAAAATTGCTAGCGTGAATTTGTATTAGATGCAAAGCTATTTTTTTACTTATTAAGGTCAATCCATATCTTAATAATGTATTTTGTGCTTCATCTATTTTCAGAGTTTATCATTCAAAAATTTTTCTCAGCCAGTCATTTCATATGTAATTGTTTAAATCCCATAGGTCATGTTGATGACCTTTCTATATATTTTTTGAATGTCTTTGAAGATGATCCTATCTTTGATCCCCCTCCTCCCCCATTTTCTGAAATTGGAATCGAATCATCATTAAAGGGTAAAATGGTATGACTGTATGGTGACAGTAAAAAGCCAGAGATATTTATTAAATTTAAACTGCTACTTTCAGGCACATATTTTCAATCCTTTAGCAATACTTTTCAGTTAAAATTGAAATGTCAAATAACATAAAATTTAAAACACACATTTGGGTTAGTATTGCCATCACATGGTATTAAATATTAAGCATCAATTTATTTCATGCTGTTGGTAGGTCACAATGATTCAGGGTTTAATGAAAAAAATGTTGTCCGCTTGATGACTTCTACGTATTGTAATAGAACCGGGTGTGTTTCTTTACTATAGATTAATAGGCTTTGTTCTGCTAGTGCATACTTAAATGATTTATAAGTCATGTGTGAATATGCCTATTTCAGACACAATCTGTAGCTGAAATCCACAAATTCAGTAACTTTTGGGAAATTTGTCCTTGTTTCTTTTATTAAGGAAATGTTTATGAAAAGATGCCGCCCCGTCCTATGTGCTGCGTTCCATCCAGTAACCCAGGCAGGCCTCGTGAAAACCAGGTGCTTTGTATCAGTGATGAGTTTAATACCTGAAGTAAAATCTTATATGGATGGATCGAACAGAAAGCTAAACGGAATGAATCTAAAATGAGTAGAATGTGCTACTTGGTGCAGAAGTAAACAGAAATCTTTAACAGAGAAAAAAATCTTATATTTTAGGGTCAGTGTAGTTAAATATATGATTTGTTCATACCACTGTGTGACCTAGGCAAGTTGCTCATCTCTCTGTCCTTCAGTTTTTTTATCCGAAAAAAATGGGTGTAGCAATAGTTCCTGCTTGATATTGTATACCCAGAGTTGTGCCTGACTGATAGTTCTCAGACACAACATAAGCGTTATCTTTTTTTCTTTTTTTAATATTTTATTTATTTGAGAATGACAGAGAGAGAGTGAGCACGAGCGGGGGGAGGGACAGAGGGCAGAGGGAGAAGCAGACTCTCTGCTGAGCAGGGAGCCCGATGTGGGACTCAATCCCAGGACCCTAAGATCATGACCTGAGCTGAAGGCAGATGCTTAGCTGACTGAGCCACTCGCCCCAAGTGATATCTTTTGATATTAATATATATGACACGTTTGATCAGTCCTTCAGTAGAGTGGAGAATTGGGAACAGAGGATGAGAGCTGAAACAGCACACCGTTTGAGGGGCCTGCTAACAGCTGGAGGTCAGTGAACTTGAGATGAGCCCCAATCACAAAATGATAACATTTTGTTGAAAGTATTTTATATCTACAGCTTACCTATAAAATACCTCAAGGAAGATACTACCATTTGAAATCAGCTTGGTTACTTTTCATTATCAGAAAAAATTGTTCCCCTCTGAAACCCCCACCCCCCACCCCCAAAACCCAAATCCAGCCAACACAATCCTTCTGTCCAACTCAAATAGACTACCCCCCCCCCACTCAAATCTGTTTTGGCTCTACTAGTTGATTTTTTTTTCTTTTACGAAATCACCTTTGAAACAAACTTATACATCTATACATAGGGTGTATTTAATTTCTAGAAGAGCTTACAGTAGTCGGCTTTTAGGCTTTTATTCTAGTTTATTGGTCTCATAAAGCTATTAACTATCATTGAAACATGGCTGCTTTTTTATTGGGGTATAATTGATATATAACATTATATTAGTTTTAGGTGTACAACATAAGATTTGATATTTGGACGTATTGTGAAATGATCACCGCAATGTAAGTTAGTTAACATCTGGCACCGTATATAGTCAGAAATTTTTTTTTCCTGTGATGAGAACTTTTAAGATCTATTCTGTTAGCTGCTTTCAAATATGCAATACAATATTATTAACTATAGACTGTTATGCTATACATTATATGCTGGACATTACATCACCAGGACTTACTTATTTCAGTACTGGAAGTTTGTACCTTTTGATCCATGTCACCCGTTTTGTGCCCCTCCCCTTGCCTTTGGCAACCACCAATCTCTTTTTTGTATCTCTGAGCTTGGGTTTTTGTTTTTGTTGGATTTCACAAAAAAGTGGGATCATACAGTATTTGTCTTTCTCTGTCTGACTTATTTCACTTAGCATAATGCCCTCAAGGACCATCCGGGTTGTTGTAAGTGGAAAGATTTTTGATTTTATGGCTGAATAATATTCCACTGTGTGTGTGTGTGTGTGTGTGTGTGTGTGTGTGTGTGTGTTTGTGTTTGTGAGAGAGAGAGAGAGAGATTTTCTTTGTCCATTCGTCCATTGATGGACATTTATGTTGTTTCCATATCATAGCTACTGTTAATAATGCTGCAGTGAACTTGGGGGTGCAGATGTCTTTTCCAGTTAGTGTTTCGTTTTCTTCAAGTAAATACCCAGAAGTGGAATTGCTGGATCCTATAGTAGTTTTCTTTTTAATTTTTGAGGAATCTCCCTATTGTTTTCCATAGTGGCTGCACCAATTTACATTCCCACCAACGGTGCACAGGAGTTTCCTTTTCTCCACATGTCACCAAGGCATGTTATTTCTTGTCTTTTTGATACTACCCATTCTGTTGTCTACACTCACAGGTGTGAGGTGATAGCTCACTGTAGTTTTGATTCACATTTTCCTAACGATTAGTGATGTTGAGTAACTTTTCATGTGTCCGTTGACCATCTGTATGTCTTCTTTGGAAAATGTCTGTTCAGATCTTTGCCCTTGGTGTGTGTGTGTGTGTGTGCGCGTGCATGCGCACTATCGAGTTACATGTGTTCTTTATATATTTCGGATATTAACCGCCTATCAATTATATGATTTGTAGATATTTTCTCCCATTCGGTAGGTTGCCTTTTCATTTTATTGATTGTTTCCTTTGTTGTGCAGAAGCTTTTTGGTTTGATGTAGTCCACTTGTTTATTTTTGCTTTCGCTGCTGTTGCTTTTGGTGTCAGATGGCTGCCTTTTAAAAGTTTGATTTAGGGGAGTTGTATTTACAGTCCAAAGTGTGATAATCATCTTTCAAAGTGTCTTATCAGCTTTATTTTTTTTCTTGTTTTGTGTGGTAGAATTCTAAATGCATGAAAACAGCTTTATGAAAAGGATCTTCAATTGTAATTTAATTTCCAACTCAAGAAACACATGAGTTTGCTACCATTTTGGCAGTGTTATAAGCTGATTGACTATTTTATTTTATTTTATTTTATTTTATTATTAACATAGAATGTAGTATATGTTTCAGGGGTACAGGTCTGTGATTCATCAGTCTTACACAATACACAGCGCTCACTACTATACATACCCTCCCCAATGTCCGTCACCCAGCCGCCCCATCCCCCCCACCCTGCAAACCCCTCCGCTCCAGCAACCCTGTTTGTTTCCTGAGATTAACTTTTGGAATATTCCAGGTGCTATTTAATGTAATGATGTCCTACTGGTTTTCTGTAAACTTACATGTTTGGTCTGATGAAGATTTATTTTTTGAAATATTCTCTTATGAAGTGTGGACACCTAGCTTCTGTGAAAGATTGTCTGCTTTGTGTATGATGGTTTTGCAGTCACTAAAAATAGTGTTCTGAGCTTAGTTGCTTTTAAGTAGATATATTGTGACAGGCACATTTGTCAAGAAACAGTTGAAGATGTGAGTATTGGACTATGAAAATGAGATTTCAGAGGAGTGTTGGTAGACCCAGAGTGAGGGTAGATTAGATGGGGCCCCCGAAGTTGTAGAGAAGAGAGTATTAGACTGGGGGATCCGTAAGGAGGAACATGCAAATATAGAGAAGTCCGGTTTTCCATTTTAGGTTTCCTAAGATTTTTGCGACAGTTTTGCAGGTGTGAATCAAAAAAGAAAGAGGAAAGCGGAGTTGATGGGAGAATGAAGAAAAAGAGGAGGAGGGAAAGGAATACACTTTGAATTTATCCTGTAAGTGCTTAAAATTATTAACAGATTCTAGAATGCATCATGCCAAAGGTGACTCAGTGTGAAAGCGAGCTAACATGGAGCAGACGTGAATACCTGGGGGACCTGCTCTCAGCAGAAAAGAGACAAAGTTTAATATAAAAAGGACAAGATCCCTTATCTGAGGGGGAAATAACTTGAGAGTTCATAGTACATCATATCTAAGAAACAGTTGCCAAAGCAGATATTGTAATGAAAAGTAAGGGCAGTAGACTTAATGCAATCCTATCTTATTAGCTGATAAGAAAAGCTAGTTTTGGAAAGAAATAAGTACACAGACACAGGCACACACGCATATGCACCTCTCTTTAAGGGGAAAGAGAAGGTGTAGTTTTGATGTTGCTTTAGGTAAAAGTGTTGATTGTGCACAATGATTCCCAAACATGCCTTGGCATCAAGATTTTTATAAGACCTATTTTTTTTCCAAAATATTTTTTCCAGTGCATTGAGGGAGTTACAAACAAAATTTAAGTGACTATGTAAAGTCCAGGCTGGGTACTTTTCCATGAATTCCAACCTGGAAATAAATTTTGTGTCGTTTCATGTCTATTCTACATTTTGCATGGAATACTGAGTAACAGTAACACCAGTACCATCCAATTTTTTTATTGTCCTTCACAATTTTCACATCTGGGTCACCATCTCAGTTGATCCTCAGAACAACGTCATGAATCAGGTGGGTGGTTTCCTCATTCTTGGAGTGGTAGAGATAGATGACTCTGCAGGGTTTCAGAGCCCAAGGGCACAGTGATCATGGAAGGTGGGGAAAATGAGCACCGGGAACCATTGGAAAAGCTTTTATTTTGTAAAATAAGTATTTAAGTGCTGACCAGTCTTTGGGTTGGAACAAGGGAGTCTGGCTAAGCTTTATCAGGGAACCACGCAGGGTAGCCAGTCTTTGTGAAGCCAGGAAAGCATGCACTTACACCTGAGATGAAGCTGAAGTTTCCAGACTTAGATAAATTCGTGTACGTATACTCATGTGGCCAAAATTACTTACCTTAGAATAGTCGTGTTCAGAGAAAGTTTTAAGTTGGAAAGAAGGGCGATTTTTGGATGAGACAAGATTTTTAAGTCGTCTGAAATCTTTTCATCATCCGCAAATCAGAGTGTCAGAGCCCAGCATCTGTTTTGTGACCAGACTTTTCCAGTGTCTGTTACATTGGTGAGAGGGCATGATTTGAATGTGTGCTCAGGAACAGTCAGGAAAAGCTGGTATGTCATCAGTTCTTGTCTTCTTGGCCCCAGCCTCACTTTCTTGTGGTGCTTTCCTAGTCCGTGAAACAGTTTGCCCACAAACACCTCAGCAGTGGCTCAATGTCCTAATCTTTTACTTCATAATCTATTCTCAAAGGACGTATCCTCCCTCCCCATGAACTCTTTCAGTTGACTCCCAAACCTTATATCAAAAGAATGAATCTTCCCGCTGGGAGGGGTGTGGGTGATGAGAGACAGTAAAAGCAGGACAGTAAAAGCAGGACAGTAGTTCCCATCACTCGCGAAGACATAATGTTGTTCTGCGGTAGCATTTACCCCTAGTAGCTGCCAGTCCATGCAGTAATTATCCAGATTTGGTACTACCTGGATTCGGTTGGAGGAAAAGTACCAGAAGAATCAAAGCAAACATTGTAACCCGCTAGAAGAATTTCTGTTTTTGAAGAAAATAGGTAACTTTTTGCTAGAAATTGTGATAGCATAACTTTTGTTTTCTTTAAGAAGCATTTTGTTAAACAAAAGGTCATGTATTTGATCAAAAGAAATGAAACTCGAGTTTCTGGTGTTGTGCTTGTAACTCATAAAGGTTGAGATCTGGGGCTGGAGATCCTTCCTGCTGAACTACATACACACGGACTTCAGCCCAGCGTCTTGAGATTTGTTGCACCGATCAGCTCATTTTTCACTGTGGTTCCTCTGGGGCTCAGTGCCGAGTCACCCAGCACAAGTGGCCAAGCAGCGTAACAGCCTGAATTCAGATCAGATCCAAGTGAGTTATAACTCTGGAACCTTCAGGCCTGAGCAGGAAGTTGTTCACCAAATAGCGTGTGGTTTGTTAATCCATTTAGTAGTTGCATGTGTAATCTGGGCATTTTAACATCTATAACTAACGAAGAAACATGCCGAACGTTCTTTTCTTCTTAAAGATGTTATAATTGTTGGGGTGCCTGGGTGGCGGCACAGTCATTTGAGCGAATGACTCTTGGTTTCAGCTCAGGTCTTGATCTCAGGGTCTTGAGATCGAGCCCCGCATCAGGCTCCATGCTCAGCACAGAGTCGGCTTGGGATTCTCTCTCCCTCTGCCCCGCCCGCTTGTGATCTCTCTCTCTCTCAAATAAATAAATGAATCTTTAAAAAAATGTCTTAATTGAAGAATTGGAATTTAGATGTCTTCATCCCTGTTTGAGGTATTGTAATCATATTCGACAGCATCAGTGTTGGAATCTGGCCAATTTGTGTTTGAACTTGGCAGAACATGGTGTCCTTTGGGCATCTCCCTGTGCCTCAGTTTCCACATCTGTAATATGAGGATGCTAAAAATAGCAACTTAATATGGCTGTTGTGGCGATTGGATAAAATCATAGATGTACTATTCATGCACATTATAAAGTGCCTTGAAGTGATATTCTTTTTGCATTTGATAGAATTCATTTGCAAATAGGAAGCTTCAAAACTTCTTTGATCATAACAAATGCATATATAGCAATATGAGCAACTCTCTCTTTATAAGTTACACTTGTTCTGAAATAATGCAAAGTACTGATTGAACTTCTCCACTCAGGATAATGATCTACTTTGGAAAACGTATTACTTGGCATTAGTGCCCTTTCTACCATGACAGGAACCCCAGCTGCTCAGAAAGACTCACTTGGACGCTCTAGTAGGAAAATGCATGCTTACACTCCAGGTAGCACATGATTTGAATAACTAGAGCAGTGACTAGTTCAATATAATAAATGGATTTCCATGGCTACAGTTTATAGTAATAAGCTTTATTCAATATAAAGACTACCACTGAGCAAGAAATTCTATATAGTTAAAATTTTCTATTTTCCTTTATATGTACATTATATATATAATATTTGAGTATCTTTATGATGTTAAGTTTTTTGGTGTTCTCTCTCTCTCTTTCTTTCTCTCTCTCTCTCAGGGGTGGGGGGTGTAAAGAGGATTATTATATAGGCAGGTGTTTGTGAGCTGAAGATGTACATTTTTGAGCCAAATACCATGGATATCAGGGAATCAGCTTCTTTTCACTAAATTAATGAGTTTCATCCAGTGAGGTGCCCTCTTCCTAGCTAATTGGAGTCTTAGTCTTGGCTTTTTCTCCTTTGCTTGTGGCTGCCAGCTTCTTGCCATGTTCCTATTGGGTGGTGCCCAAATGGTGGTACCATTCTGAGCCTGGTACCACCCTGGGTGCCAACATCACCAAAGTAATTTTATCAGAAAAAAATAAAAGCATGTATTTACCAACTTTAGTCCCCACCCAAACTCCGTCTCAGATGAATACCTCATGCTCATTTGGGTGTGTGTGTGTGTGTGTGTGTATGTGTATTTAAGCGATTGGGAAATGAATTCCTTTGGTTTCATACCCTAAATCTCTCTTGGGTCAGAATATCTCATCAATATTAATGTTCCACTTGAATGAGGATGCTATACTGGTTTGTAATTCAAACTGGGCACAGGTGGTGACATGATCTTAAGAAGGTGAAGGCCCCAAATCCCTTAAGTTATTAAGAGAAACCCTCTCATTCTCTAATTATTTAGCCATTTGTTACCTGCATAGTGAAAAAGATTGCTCTTCAATTCAGTCTGGTCCCTAACATTTGACCAAAAACTTATCACCCAGTTGTCGTGTGGATGGATGGATGGATGGATGGATGAAACTATACCTTTTGTTCTTTTCTCATTTGGATACTAAATTGGTAAGTGAAGCAGGGAACCTGGCTGTCACCTCCCACTCTCTAATTTCATTTTTTGGTAATCACTCAGGCTTTATTATCTTTTGATTTGCTCTTTTTTTTTTTTTTTTTTTACACGCCATATCAGTGGTTGGTTCCCATGTGACCCAGGTCATCCAGGCTCCATAGCCACCAGAGTAAATCTTTGTTACAAATTATAGATCTTGTGACAAGCAAACAGAATTGGTGAGAGAGATGGCCATTATTTATTTTACTTATTTATTTTTTTAACAGTATGGTCCCAGTAATGAGTTCAATAGATGGGACTTTGGTGTATATTAATTTGCAGACATATGTCCGGCTAGAGAAAGTCCTCATTGACAAAAATCCTTGACTTATAAAATAAATTAAGAAAGTGATTGTAATATAGGAGGAGGCACCAGTCATCACTTAAGTCAGAAATCTTACAAAAACATAAGAGGTATTTCAACCAATGAAGGGAAAAGGAGAGGTAAAGGGAAGTTTGCACATATCTGTCTTACAGTGGGCCGTGACTGGGGTCATCCCAGGGTTGCCCTGCTCCAGCCTGGCACACTTGAAGTTTGGTTAAAAAGAGATACTACAAGGTCTGTTTCTCTGCAGTGAGGATACATCCCCTAGGCTTAGCGAAACGGAAAGCCTCTGTTGCATTAAACGCATAAACCATAGCTAACTTTGGCGCTTTGGACTGGAATGACTCACCTTGATCTCACATTCAAGGCCTCAAGCTATTCCTACCATTTGGGTCTCTTCTCTTATTAAGAGACTTTGTGTTGAAAGTACTAGAAAGCAGCTCTGGCTCGCTTAAGTAAAAGGGGTATTAGTTAGCTCGGCCCTGGGATATTTTATCAGATCAAAGGAATTCCTTGGTAGCCAAGCCAGACCTTGTGGACCTGCTCGTTCTTCAAAATGTGACCATAGTTGTGACGACTCCACTGATTTCCTGTCTCTCAGTTTGACCCCAGATGGGAATCTGGTACAGTTTAGGTTAGGCATCGGTCACCAGGGCTGTGCTCATTCTCTCTCTCTCTCTCTCTCTCTCTCTCTCTCTCTCAAATAAGTAAATAAAAATCTTAAAAAAAAAAAACCCCACTCATAACTTGAAGATTGTGATATTTGTGAAAATTCCGAAGAGTAATGCCGGTTTAGGTATTTTGCATCACTTCTTTCAGGAAAAGGGAGCTAGAGGAGGGGCCCTGACGTGTGGTTAGGGGTAAAGGCCCCTGGGCCTACCTCGCACCCCTTCACCTGTGTCATACCCTCTGTCGGATACCTGCCATCCTTCTGTGCCAGACGTGGAGCGCCTCACAGCCGTGGTGTGACTCTGGGAAGTGGGAGTGCTGCAGTTGGATTCCTCATTTCTAACCTACAGTAAAACTGCAGGTGCAGTAAGATCAGGGGTCATACCACAAGGACAAAGACAGAAGCCGGTAGTAAAGGGGAAGGGGAGAGAAAAATTATATACAAATTTCTTTTGACTGAAGAGAAACCGTAACAACGAAAGTAAACCTGAGCCTTGACTTTCCTAGCAGCTAGAAAAGAAGTGAAAACAATTGTCTGATAGCAATGAACATCCCAGTTTAAGGAAAGGAAGAAAATATTTGCTGAACTTAAGATCCTGTCTTTGAGTTTGGGAATCCTTTTGGTCTTGGTTTCCTAGTTAAATTCTGTTTTCCTTATCCTGGATATTTCTATTATTTATTTTTAAAAATATTTTTAGAAAGATTTATTTATTTGATAGAGAGAGGGAGAGAGAATCCTCAGACCAAGTCTCCATTGAACATGGGGTCCACGTTGGAGCTGGATCCCAGGACCCTGGGATCATGACCTGAACCGAAATTGAGAGTCACCGCTCAACTGACTGAGCCACCCAGGCTCCCCCCTGGATAGTTTTAATGCATCTTTTGTGATTTTGGCGCAGGCTCTCTGAAACACTTTTGCGAACAAACTGGAGTACAAATAGGATTAAATAACAAAATGAAAAACACCGAAATGAAGTTAGAAGATAATTTCATTATCACTATGGTCAAAATCAAATGAATTTCCTGGGAAGGAAAACATGGCTAAGTTAGTAAGACAGCTTCTCTGTTTCCATGTTTGCATTCTTACTAAACTTACATGTAGATAATTGAAGAAAATGTGGCTGTTACTTTTCATGCAGTTTGGAATATTCATAAGCAAAGGATGAGCATGAATGAATCACCTTTGTGATCTTGAGGAATAAGGCCCCTGTAGTTTGTTGGTATGGAATGAATATTAATTAGTTAATGTTATTTTAGCCAACAGTGATGTGGAAATGTCGTAAGACTTACTCAGAAATCATGGGGTGCCTGGCTGGCTCTGCCTGTGGAGCATGGGAACTCTTGATCTTGGGGTTTTGAGTTCCAGCTCCGCAGTGGGTGTAGAGATTACTTAAAAATAAAATTTTTAGAAAAGAAAAAGACTTATTCAAAATCACAACATTTTTCAAACATTCTCTACTTTAAAGTTTTAATTTCTTAGCTAAAATTTAGTATCCATTATTTTGATGAAGTGTTGTAATGTTTTTTTCTTATTTGTAAAGTGTCTTTTTCACATCTCTCTCCCTTTTGGGGGTTGGGCTTATCCTGGGAGTGTTGAGTGTCTGCTCTTTCCTTGATAAGATAGAAACTATACATCCCAGCATGTTCCATAATATTTTTGTTCCCAGCTTTTATTCTTTTAAGATTTTATTTATTTATTTGAGAGAGAGAGAGTGAGGGAGAGAGAGAGCATAAGCAGGGGGAGCGGCAGGCAGAGGGAGTAGACTCCCCGCTGAGCAGGGAGCGGATGTGGGACCCTGGGTTCATGACCGGAGCTGAAGGCAGATGCTTAACCGACTGAGCCACTCAGGTGTTCCCGTAGTTTTTATTCTTATTTGAAAGTTTTGTTTGGAGATGAAACTTCATAAAAGGAAAAATAAAATTTAGTAGCTGTTTAATTCCTTCAGGAACTTTACAGAGTCCAGGTTCTTGGTCTGTTTGGCCATAGTAGAATTTGTGAAAATCTAAAACATTAGTGAAGCCTGAAAGGCAGGCTTCCACTCAGAGATGAATGCATTGCCTGGCCTGATAGCAGAATTATGGAAACATGAAACCTCAGCATTTTGAAGATCATTGAGATACCGTTTTTGTATGTGTTCAGAATTTTTCATGAATAATGTTTAGATGGACTCCATATAAACCCAATTCGTATTAGAACTGAAATACTTTTTTTCTGTACAGAAAACTTCTATCTAAGCCATAAGTGAAAGCATTTTTAAATGTTTATAGTGGGCAACAGAAAGCACTGAAAAATCTA
Organism: Ailuropoda melanoleuca; assembly: GCF_002007445.2. Lineage (NCBI taxonomy): Eukaryota > Metazoa > Chordata > Mammalia > Carnivora > Ursidae > Ailuropoda > Ailuropoda melanoleuca. Next base: position 66,391,074 of record NC_048225.1, read on the forward strand.
GTATTAGTAGTGCTTCCTGTCCCTTTTTAAAGTACTAAAAAATACAAAGCAAAAGGAATTTTGATTTTCTATGCAGAAGATCTGCTCTTACAAGTATGTCTCCTCTCTGCCGTTACAGACCAACATAGCATCTCCCACTTCAAATTGAGTTAGCTGTGGTACAGATCATGGAGGCTCTAAAGCTATTTTTCCATTAAAAACAAGGCATTTAAAAATATCTAAATAAATGATATGGTGTACACCGCTGATGCTTTCAGTTTGCTCTTTTGCATAAGTTCTGTTTTTAGGGTGACATTATCCAGAGTGAATGGGAGAAAATGATCCAGGAAATCAGGACTGTTTTCACATTCACCAGTGAAAGCTTCATTTTCCCTAATGAAGTGAGTCAGCACTCCAGAATGAGAATATGTAGATGAGAGAATCCCAAGATGCATTTAAAAATGGGGTCATTTAAGGAAGTGAGACATGCGCTGAATTTGCATGTAAGTGTCTTTGGACTCTTTCAGGTGTGGGAGGTGATTCATGAGCTGTAGCTAACCCCTTTTCTAGTGTATTTGAGAGTCCAATAAAAAGAAAGAGGGAAGTGTTTTTGTGGTAATGTTCCCTAGTAAGAGATGATAATAAATTTTTTTACGTGGAAAGTGATTTAGCTGGGACTCTGTGTGTGTGGGGTTGCACATGTGTGTGCACGCGTGAGTGTGTGTGTTTTGTTTTGTTTTCCTCCTGTGATTATCCTTCTCCTAAACCACAGGAATAGGCAGTATCTCCCACAGAGGTCAGTTGAATCCATGGTTGCCTGGACACACGTTTTAAGTTTGACTGCCCAAAAGTATGCATGCACCGAGTATGAAGTTTTTATTGATAGAGGTTACATTTTGGGTTATCTTTCATGTGATTGGGAGATTGGTTGACTTTTATAGTTTAGAAAAAATCATCTACCTCCAAATGAGAGGGGGATTTTTTAAAAAGCCCTCTAAAATGTTTCTTTCTGAATTAACTTGGTGTGCTGTGTTCTTTGTCCATGAACTAAGAATTCTTCCTATACCAACTTTTCAGAGTGGGAACTAAAGCAGTGTTCAAATAGTAAAACATTTTCTCAAGAAGTGCAGTGGGATCTCAAAAATAAAGGCAACGTATGGACAACTTCTAGAATAAATAGAGCCAAAGACTGATTTTGAAAGGACAGATCAGGAAATCTCCCAGGATAGGAAGGAGTAAACAGACTGAAAGACATAGAGGTTAACATCTCAGAAGATCAACACCCTCTATTAGGTTTTCCAGAAGCAGATAATAGTCAAAACAGCGGGGAGGAGATAATCAATGACATATCATTGAAGAATTCTTCACAGAGCTGAGAAGGCGCACCAGTCTTCAAGTTGAAAGGACTCACCATGTGCTGAGTCAGATGAAAAAATCCAATACTCAGTTATTTCTACCCTGAGAGCTTCATGGAGTAAAAAGTGTGTATACCTACATACTTCTGCAGAGCAAAACAATAAGTTAAAATAAGTACAAGAACTAGACTACATTTCTTTTTTTTTTTTTTTTTTTAAGATTTTATTTATTTATTCGACAGAGATAGAGACAGCCAGAGAGAGAGGGAACACAAGCAGGGGGAGTGGGAGAGGAAGAAGCAGGCTCATAGCAGAGGAGCCTGATGTGGGGCTCGATCCCAGATCGCCGGGATCACGCCCTGAGCCGAAGACAGACGCTTAATCGCTGTGCCACCCAGGTTCCCCCAGACTATATTTCTTATAAGCCTTGTTGGATTCTAGAAGATAATGAAGCAATGTGTGCACAGTTCTCAGGGGAAATAATAATTTGAGTCAAAAGTCTATGTAGCCAAGCTATTTGTTAGTTAAGAAGGTAACAACAAAAATGTACTCGAGGGGCTCCTGGGTGGCTCAGTGGTTTAAGCGTTCGACTCTTGGTTTCCATTCAGGTCATGATCTCGAGTCCTACGTTGGGCTCCATGCTCAGCAGGGAGTCTGCTTGTCCCTCTCCGTCTGCTCCTTTCCACCCTCAAACAAACAATTGAATAAAATCTTTAAAAAATCTTTAAAAAATATATATGTTCAGATATGCAGGGATATAGGGATATAGGGATATAGGCTACGTATTATCCAGGCTTCTATATGAAGAGAACATATCTGGGGAGTTACTTCAAGGACATGATGCAGAAATCCAAGAAAGCATATAACCTGAGATGTGAGAGAGATGTACTTAGGGTCGGCTAGGGGGCTCAGTTGATGAAGCATCTGCCTTTGGCTTAGGTCATGATCTCGGGGTCCTGGGATCGAGCCCTGCATCCAGCTCCCTGGTCGGAGGGGAGCTTTCTTGTCCCTCTCTCTCTGCCCACCCCCTGCTTGTGCTCTCTTGCTTGCTCTGTCCTTCTCTCTCAAATAAATAAGTAACACCATTCTTTAAAAAAGATTTTATTTATTTGAGAGAGACAGAGATAGTGACAGAGCACAAGCCAGGAGGAGAGGGAGAAGCAGGCTCCCCGCTGAGCAGGGATACTGATGCAAGGCTTGATCCTAGGTGACCTGAGCTGAAGGCAGATGCTTAACTGATGGAGCCACCCAGGCGCCCCTAAATAAAATCTTCAAAAACAGAGAGGGAGAGAGAGATGTAGGTGAAGTGAAGCAAAGGAACAACGACAAAAAATGGAATCTGACCTTGATTCTTGGGACATTTTCCTTTAAACAGGAGACACTCAGTGGTGTAGGATTGCCTTTCTTCCCCGGTGGGTCTATCCACAATCCTTGGGTTCATGGTTAATAATATTTTTGTAATTATAGTCTTGTAAGTGCTAGTGATTTCATACTTCCATACATCATTCACCCTGTGCTCATCACGACAGGTGCATCCCTTAATCCCCATCACCTGTTTCCCCCAACCCCCACCCACCTCCCCTCTGGTGACCAGCAATGTGTTCTCTAGAGTTCAGAGTCTGTTTCTTGGTTTGTGTGTGTGTCTCTCTCTTTTCTTTAAAAGTGTAATAGTAACCATCAGAAGAATGGAAAAACATACATTTTAGAAGTTTTTTTTTTTTTTTTTCCAGAGAGAGTGGTTTTGGAGAAAGGAAAATTTTCACTTTATACTTAAATAATGCCCTATATGAATATATTACTTTCCTAGTTTAAAAGCTTAAAAAATTTAAAGGACACTTTCATCAATACAGGATTGTTCAATTATAGTTCTTCCTTGTAATGCAATGTATTAAACGAATGGGAGAGATTTACATATGTACTGAAATCAAGATTTTAAGTGAATAAAATAGCTTACAATAAGAAATGGATGGTATGATGTAATTTAAGTTAAAACATGTTTATGTGTATATAAATTCATGTGAGAAAAAATCTAGAAGGCCACATAGCTACTCTCACTTCTTATTCTAGTTCTGTACATATATACAAGTTTACAGGGGCTTTTTATCACTTTTGCAGCTATAACACTCAGTAAAGATACTTTGATTGTTTGCAGCCCTTAGAAGGGAATGATGTCCCAAGATCAGCCCGGAAGCAAGTAGCAGAATGGGCACTATAATCCTCTTAGTAGTGGTGTAGCCGGTTTCTGGGAAAGTAGCCTCCGCTCCTCGTTTCTACCAGCTCTCCAAAGCCATCCGTCATACCTACAACAAGGATAGTGACCGATATCTGTATTGAAGTTTATGTGAAGTGTGCATAGAAGTACCTTTGGGAAAAAATGTATATTCCTGATAGTTTGGTGGGAGGTGGAGATGATCAAGAAAGCGTTAGTAAAGGAGGTTGCAGTGGAGAAAAGCCTTGGACAATGGGGCATGGTTTCTGACAGACCAAGGTGGCAGCGGAGCTGTGGCCCGAGTCATCTAGGTAGTTCAAGGGCACCTAAAAGAACCCGTGTGACCAGTGCAGCCTTTCCTATCATGATTCATGTTTCTATCACAGAATTAATTCATGCACACTTGATAAATAGGGGAATGATGCTGAATGTGCCCGTCTCTCTGGTTCACAGGTGATTTTTCTTGGCATATTAATGGTTTTTGTCACCAAGCATAGCCGCTGATCCCAGAGTACAGTAAGCTACAAACACAACTCAGTCGTGAACCTTGGGCCCCTTCACCTGCTCTTCTCCTTTGCTTGATTTGGCCACAGCTCCGTGTAGTCTTTCTGCATTTCTATAACACAGACAGACACCTTTCTTAACAGCCTTCTTTCAACGCTGTGCTGTGTATTTACTGTTTTATTTCTTTATGAAGAGTTTAAAATGTCTTTTTTAAATGGTTCTAGGTTTTTTTAATTAGGATTTTTTTAGGGCTCTGGTTGCAATATTGTATAGTTTCTCAGTGTTCTGCCTTATAATCCGTCATTGTGTAAGATTTTATAACCCATGAGATATTTCAGGAATGTATATACTCAAGTATCATCAAATATCCCCTCTAATTTACCTTATAGAGCAGGGCTATCCAATGGAACGTTCTATGATGGAAATGCTTTATGTCTTGCCTCTAATGTTGTGTCCACTAGCCACTGTGGCTGTTTAATTTTTTTTTTTTTAAGATTTTATTTATTTATTTGACAGAGATAGAGACAGCCAGCGAGAGAGGGAACACAAGCAGGGGGAGTGGGAGAGGAAGAAGCAGGCTCATAGCGGAGGAGCCTGATGTGGGGCTCGATCCCATAACGCCGGGATCACGCCCTGAGCCGAAGGCAGACGCTTAACTGCTGTGCCACCCAGGCGCCCCTGTGGCTGTTTAATTTTAATTTCATTCAATTAAATACCAAATTCTGTTCCTCACTTGCACGAGCACTCAGTGATCGCTGGTGCCTCAGGGCTCCTAGGCTGGGAGCACATCTAGAAAGGGGGGTTGGATTTGTGTACCCCTGCAATGACCGGTCTTTTCTCAGCATTCCCTGTTGAGAGGTTAGGCATTTGCTCCAGAGAAGTTCAAGCAGAGGTTCTAGGACAGTGTCAGGAATTTGGAACCCTGGGGAGAGACTGTCGAGTCTGATGAGTGGAATTGGTTCCCTGTGAATAGCTGTTTCCCCAGAGCCTCACTGTTGCCTGGCTGAGGACCACAGCTGCATTTAATTAACCTGTACAGTTATGTATGGTTATGTATTCCTAACCAGATGATAAATAACTTGAGAGCACAGATTGTATTTTATAATTCTGCATCTTCCTCGGTGAATAACTCTTCAGTAACGTATAAAGGAAGGGCATCATTATCTGGCTGGAAGACAAAGTGTTATTCCTATTCTAGAAGAAATTGAGAACAATTCTTCACTTTCAGTGAACTGGAAGGGATTACCTACAGGATGATAAGAACAGAAACTAGTGGTAGGACTTATGATATTTCCAATTATACTAGATAAAACAGTGTTAGGTCTTGTTTTCTGTGGTGGTACACTTTCTACCTCAGCCTTGCACTTAAGAGCAGATCTGTTAACGAGATGTAGGATGCCACCCCCCGCCCCCCGAAATTGGTAGTTCACAAGACCTACTAATTTGAGAACTGGGAGAATAAGAGCCTAATGCAAAGAAAAATATAAACCTCTGTTGCAAAATCAGATTTATAAGGATTATTTTTTAAAAATATTATTTATTTATTTGAGAGAAAGCGAGAGAGATCACACGAGGAGGGGAAGACTGGCCTCTGAGCAGGGAGCCCACTGCGGAGCTCGACCCCAGGACCCAGGGATCATGACCTGAGCCAAAGGCAGATGCTGAACTGACTGAGCCCCCCAGGCGCCCGCAAAATCAGATTTAATGTCGTGTTTCACTTTGCTTACTCTGTGCATTTCTGTACGTCTGCCATACCTAATATCCTGATTTCCTTCCTTCGCATGGGTTTTCGTCACTCTTCCTTTACTTTCCATCTGTTTAAATAGACACACAATGTAAACATAATTCAGATTCCAAATTGTGTAGTTACAAAGGTTTCGTGCACAAGTTTTAAGTGATTTGTAGAATTCCATGTTTTTACATTCACATTTATAATGAGGCGTAGTTCACTATGTCAGCGACTTAGCGTTTTAGGCTAAATGTAATATTCTGTTCCGTGAGATATTTTAAGGAACTAAAATTTAAAGCACAGAGTGGTCTGAGAGGCCAGTAAGCGTCCCAGTGTGACTTGAACGAGTGCTTCCTCTGTATAGTGCGTGTTCTTTTAAGGTAGCCGACTTCGTGTTCTCAGCCCTCATTGTAATTCACACTGCATCCCACGCTACTGGAGAACTAATGAAAGTGCTGGCACTACAAGGCTTTATTTTACTGTTGAGAATTCTCAGTGGTTACAGTATTATGTAGTGCCTAATTCTCCTGGTGGTGCATTTTTTTTTTTAATAGTGATTTTTATTTTCAGTCCAGTGATCCATTTCGTTCATTAACCCCCGAACCACTGGGTAAGCATCATGTCACAAAAGACCTTCTGAAGGAAGAGGCCTGAGTTGGATTTATTACAAATGTAAATGTCCTAATCATTTCTAAATCTCAATATACATATTCTCATTGGAATGAAAAACTGGCTTTTAAGTCAAACTATGAGACGATCAAAGTACTAGAGTGTGAGAGAAAATACTGTGTTTTTCCTATAGTATGCTCTCAAGTAAAACAACTGTTGCCATAGCAAAATTAGGTGAAATTTCATAAAATCTGCTCATGGCTCCCCAGGAAAAACTAAACTGGGGCATAAGGATTTTAATGTCACTTTGTCCCCTTTCATTTGATTTCCCATCCTTAACCCAGCATAAACACTGAGTGGACCCTTCGTTTTGAAAAATTGATTTGCTGTGGGAGGTTGACTGGTATTAGATCCTGTGCATGAACTGTACCGATTTGTACCCAAAATAGTAATTGTCATTCATGCCATGCCTTTGTGGGTCCAGTGCCATATCTGATGAACAGCTGGCGCCCCAGATGACTAAGGCCGTTTTGAAATGTAAGGGATATTACTTCCAGGATATTATGAAATGTGTTACAATCTCATTTTAATATTTTCCCTTGCAATTTAAAGCAGTGCTTTCTTTTTTTGTGTATATAAACGTGAATGTGTATATGCGTGCATTTTGTTAACTACAAAAAGCCAGTGACTAATGTGGAGTTTAGATTATTATGTTGATGCTTGTTTGAGTCTTTAAGAATATTACAGCTGCTTTTTGTATACGGTGTTCCCTCTAATAGGGATATCTGTTTATTACTTTTTTTTTTTAAGATTTTTATTTTTACATTTGAGAGAGACAGAGACAGAGGGAGCACAAGCAGAGGGAGAGGCAGAGGGAGAGGGAGAAGCAGACTCCCTGCTGAGCTGCGAGCCTGACTTGGGTCTCCATCCCAGGACCTGGAGATCACGACCTAAGCTGAAGGCAGGCACTTAACCATCTGAGCCGCCCAGGCGCCCGTGTTTATTACTTTATTAGATCCCTGTTTTGCTGTGCTGATGGCAGCCGCCCAGCGACTGCAGAGCTGCTTCCTGGACAGCGTCGTCATTATACTCTCTTCGTGTCCACAAGCTGTTATCAGGAACGCAGGATGCAGGAGAGAAAACATTCCTCTTTGAAAGTGGAATGTCTGCTGGAGTGGGAAGGAGGTGAAAATGATTCATCATTTGAGGTAGAAAGATTGCTTTCAGGGATGAGTGAAGACCAGATTCTGAGTGTATCAAGTATCATGCTTGTCAACAGCCCTGTATTGTCACTGTGACTATGGAGTCTGTCATTTGAAAAATTCTTCGGAATAAGATGCATTAATTAGAAACTTAACTAAAGTATTTAGATGAAAATATGCCACATATGTAAAATTTTTCTCTCTGAGTTAGGAAGCTGAATAGAGAAAGGTACCACTGTCAGAGAGAATTTTTTAAAAAGATTTTATTTATTTATTTGACATAGAGAGCACAAGCAGGGGGAACGGCAGGGAGAGGGAGACGCAGACTCCCCGGTGAGCAGGGAGCCCAATGCGGGGCTCCATCCCAGAACCCCGAGATCATGACCTGAGCTGAAGGCTGAGTCACCCAGGTGTCCCTGTAAGAGAGAAATTTATACGTGCACACATACACATTAGAACTTCACTGTCAGGACATCTGAGTGGCTCAGTCGATGAAATGTCTGCCTTTGGCTCAGGTCATGATCTCGGGGTCCTGGGATCGAGCCCCACATCAGGCTCTCTGCTCAGTGGGGAGCCTGCTTCTCCCTCTCCCTCTGCCCCTCCTCCCTGCTTGTGTTCATTCTGTTTCTTTCTCTCTCTCATAAATAAATAAATAAATAAATAAATCTTAAAAAAAAAAAAACAACTTCACTATCAAAAAGTGTAGTCACTAGCCACACTTGGCTACTTAAGTAATCAAATTACTAATCAGTTTATTCGGTTGCAGTAATATTAACAGCTGCATGTGACTAGTGACTGCCATATTGAAGTTGCAAATATGGAACATCTCTGTCATTGCAGGAAGTTATATCGTAATGCTGGTATGCCAGAATTCCTTAATCAGGAGAGACGCAGGGATCATTATAGTATTGCTCAATTACAAAAATAAGCTGAACAGTATAATAGTGACAATGTATTTTGCAGCTAACTTTGCCTGAGGACGTAATGGTGACCTGAGAGTTACAAACACTGAACCTGTCCCCAGCTTTAAACTTCTCTCTGGTATTTGGACCTATTATTGCATCTTTCCAGACTAGTGCCCTGCCTTGTGTGTGTTTCATATACTGGCCTGACTACTGGTTCCCTGTTTCCTTCTCATTTTTTCTTAAGTTAGGATTTCTTTATGAAGCTTTGAAAAAAACCCATGTTAATTTTGTGTATTGAATGTGCCCATGCAAGCTACATCTTTCTGGGAGTGGGTATGGATTATGGGGAGAAATCCTGTTTTTCCCTTTCAACCACAGTTTCCCTACTTGTTAAAAAAGAAAAAAAAAGGATTGATATTACTAACTGACAGATCATAGCAGTGTGAGAATTAATGATTTGATCATATGATGATAGGGAACAATTGGAAAAATCTTAAGCAGAGATATCTGGTAAGATGATAGAGGAAAAGCAGTGGCTCTTAAAGCCTTGGTGAATTATCAAATTAAAAAAAACAAAAGCATTCCTCATATTAGTGTTTAAATGCCATGATACTGAAATTTTGTTTCTGGACAGTGCCTCATTTTTGGGGTTCATCTGCAAAAACCTATAAGGCCCAGATTTTTAGGACTGCAGACCCATGTAAGTTTGTTTTAGGTGTTCATAGATACTGCAATAGCTCTAATCATGTCATTTTCTGAAAACCTTAAAATACTGGAACGTGTGTTATTTAACTTTACAACATCTCTAGGAGATGGATAAGGGGCTGTTATAGTAATTATTCTATAGTAAGAGTTAAATTTGTAAAAAATTTTCTTAGGATTCAATAAATTATTGGTGTTACTCTGTTCTCTGGCAGGCAGACTGAAACAATGTAACACCTATTATTAACACTAAACTCATTATTGAACAGGTTATTGCTAATTATCTCATTTAGATTGACACTAATCCTTTTTATTTTTAATTAGTAAGACAAATTGATTCCAAAGAATTTTAGCAGGATAAGATGAAGAACAAAAATCAAATGTAGAGTTTCTCAGGAGAATAATGGTGTAGAATTTTTGTATATAAGCAAGATAATATATTAGGAGATGTTCTAACATCATTTATTCCTATAATGAATTTAAGTTTTAAATTAATGAACCACTGATTGAAGATTTAGAATAATAGTTATCATTAACGAATGTAAAAAGAATATTGGAGCTTTATTTATGAAATTATTTCAGGCCACTAAATAGCTGTTCTTAGTCTAAATGATGTTAAGGTAGTTTCTAAATCTATCTGAAAAAATTTTAAAATCTGACTCCAAAATCCCACTTCATTGTAATTCATTCATTTTTCAATGGCTATTTCCTAGGATAATGGGAATTTCTAAAACATTCTAAAATGTATCCAAAAAAATATACAATTAAAAGAGGCCTTACCTCTTTTAGAAGAAACATTGAGTCCAGATGATACTTTTAATTATTTTCATGAAATCAGGTAAGTGTTATTAGAAAACGCACATCTTGTTTTCCTCTCTGTGTGAAACTCATACATAAAGGTGGGTCAGTAGAATAGAGGTCTTTGAACTTTTTAACCATTGGAACCTAAATTGCCCTTTAGCTAATATAAAAAATGTGACATAGATATTAAGGTTTATGGCTACTTGGGATTTTATGCTGCCATTCAGCTGGAACTGAGATGGGGAAGACAGTAAGTCAGGTATCACCGGTGAGTACTAGACAGACAGGAGAGGATGTGTGGTTATCAGAATCAGATACTTGATTTTTAAAAATTATTTTTTATTTATTTTTATTTTTAAAAAGATTTTATTTAGAGAGAGAGAGCACACACAAGCATGATCGGGGGGAGGGGCAGAGGGAGAGGCAGACTCCCTGCTGAGCAGGGAGCCAGATGAGGGGCTCCATCCCAGGACCCTGGGATCATGACCTGAGCCAAAGGCAGATAGATGGCTATCCAACTGAGCTACCCAGGCACCCCTTGATTTTTTTTCAATTAATTTTTAAATGTAAATCCCAGTATAGTTAACATACAACATTATATTAGTTTTGGGTGTACAATATAGTGATTCAGCACTTCCATACCTCACCCGGTGTTCATCACGACAGGTGCACTCCTTAATCCCCATCACCCGTTTCCCCTACCCCCCCACCCACCTCCCTCTGGTAACCCACAGACTCTCTATAGGTGAGAGTCTCTTTCCTGATTTGTCTCTTATTTTCCTTTGTTTTGTGTTTTAAAATCTACATATGAGTGAAATCATACGGTGTTTTCTTTCTCTGACTTATTTCACTTAGTATTCTACTCTCTACCTCTGTCCATTTTGTTGCAAATGGCAAGATTTTATTCTTTTTTATGGCTGCATAATACTCATATATATAAAACTCACATCTTCTTTATCCATTCATCTATCGATGGACACTTGGGCTGCTTCCATAATTTTGCTATTGTAAATAACATTGCAATAAACATAGAGGTGCATGTATCCCTTTGAATTAGTGTTTGTGTATTTTTTTTAGCAAATACCCAATAGTGTGATTATTGGATCGTGGGGCAGTTCTGTTTTAACTTTTTGAAGAATCGGATCGTGGGGCAGTTCTGTTTTAACTTTTTGAAGAATTGCCATACTGTCTTCCACAGTGGCTGTACCAGTTTACATTCCCACCAACAGTGCACAGATGTTCCTTTTTCTCCACATCCTTGCCAACACCTGTTGTTTCTTGTGTTGTTGACTTTTGCCATTCTGACAGGTGTGAGGTGATATCTCATAGTGGTTTTGACTTGCATTTCTGTGGTGATGAGTGATGTTGAGCACCTTTTGATGTGTCTGTTGGCCATCTGGATGTCTTCTTTGGAAGAATGTCTGTTCTTGTCTTCTTCCCATTTTTAATTGGATTATTTATTATTATTTTTTTTGGTGTGTTGAGTTGTACAGTTCTTTATATATTTTGGATACTATCCCTTTATTGGATATGTCTTTGCAAATATCTTCTCCCATTTTGTAAGTTGCCTTTTGGTTTTGTTGATTGTTTCGTTAGCTGTGCAGAAGCTTTTAAATTTGTTGCAGACCCAGCAGTTCATTTTTGCTTTTATTTCTTTTGCTTCAGGAGGCATTACTGGAAAAATGTTGCTATGGTTGATGTTAGAGACATTACTGCATGTGTTCCCTCTAGGATTTTTATGGTTTCATGTTTTACATTTATGTCTTTACTTCATTTATAGTTTAGTTTGTGTATGGTGTAGGAAAGCAGTCCAGTTCCATTCTTTTGCATGTAACTTGTGCAGGTTTCCCAACAGCATTTGTTGAAAAGACTGTCTTTTTTCCATTGGATATTCTTTCCTCCTTTGTCGAAGATTGGGAGGAAATGAAGCCTAGAATTAAGCTTTAAGTGTGGGTTTGTTTCTGAACTCTCTATTCTGTTGTATTGGTCTGTGTATCTGTTTTTGTGCCAATACCATCCTGTTTTGATTACTGCAGATTTGTAATATATCTTGGAGTCCAGAATTGTGATACCTCTTTTTGTTTTTCTTTTTCAGGATTGTTTTGGCTATTCAGTGTCATTTTTGGTTTCATATCACAGGGTTGTTTCTTCTAGTTCTGGAAAGAATGTTGTTGGATCTTTGATATGGATTGGATTAAACATGTAATTGCTTTGGGTAATATAGACATTTTAACAATTCATCCAATCCATGAGCATGGGATGTCTTTACATTTCTTTGTGTCATCTTCAATTTCTTTAATTGTTTTATAGTTTCTAGACTACAGGTCTTTCACCTCTTTGGTTAGGTTTATTCCCAGATATTTTATTATTTTTGGTGCAATTGAAAATGGGATTGTTTTCTTCCTTTCTCTTTCTGCTGCTTTATTATTAGTGTATAGAAATGCAACAGATTTCTGTACATTGATTTTGTATCCTGCAACTTTATCAAATTCATTTATGAGTTCTGATACCTTTATGGTGGAGTTTTTAGGGTTTTTGTATATAGTATCACGTCATCTGCAAATAGTGAAAGTTTTACTTCTTCCTTACCTATTGGGATGCTTTTTAATTCTTTTTGTTGCCATACTTGATTTTCATATGCCTCAAAATGTTGGCGATTAGTGTAGAAGAAATACCACCCAGCCCGGTATTCTATCAACTTTGCCTTCTCTTGAATAATGATATTAACCCAAGAGTCCCCAAGATAAACTATTTCATGGTAATTAAACATGGAAGCCAATTGAATTGCCCTGCGTTAGGGTCTTCTGAAATAAACTTTGAAATAAGGGTATATATTATGTAAGCACACATAACAACATGTGATGCCAAATCTAGTTTGTGAATATATTTATCATAGGTTTTTAGAGGCAGATGAGACCTTAGAATATTATGTAAATGATTGTGTGTAAACTCGTATTATTTTCAATTCAAGCATAAAAGTCAAGGCGCTGGAGAAGGTTCCTGCTCAAGTTCAAACTGTTAGTAGTATGTAAAGGGACCCAGTTCTTCAGCCTGGCACCTTAGGATGGAGTTTCTACCACCACCAAAATTGTGTTATTTAGTCTTTGGCTGGCTCTTAAGTACATGAGCTGGAGAGGAAGTGGAGAAGGGAAGAATATATAATCAACATTTCCTAAAATAGAAACTTTGTCCACCAGTAGTAGAAAAAGGGAAAAGTACATCTAGTCATGTATTGTAATATGCTCCAAAGAAAATACTACCCCAGTTCTCCCTGGGTCTACCATTTTGCCATGGGGATATATGGGAAATTGGATTTGGTTAATATTTACCATGAACTAAGGTTATTTGAATTGTTGAGGTATAGGATTTTGTTTTTAAAGATTTATTTATTTGAGAGAGAGAAAGAGAAAGAGAGAGAGGGGGAGAACAGGAGTAGTGGGGAAGAGGGAGAAGGAGAGAGAGAATGCTCATGCAGATTCCCTACTGAGTGTGGAGCCCGATGAGAGACTCGATCTCAGGACCTTGAGATCATGACCTGAGCTGAAATCAAGAGTGAGCTACTTAAACAACTGAGCCACCCAGGCGCCCCTTATCACTTTTGATTAATTCTTTCTGTCCCCATTCCTCACTCCCATTCTAATCCTTCAGTAATTTCTGTTAGCACTTCTTCCAAAATATACCTATGATCTATTTCTTTCTCCTTTTTTTTGCCACCACTGTAGTCCAAAGTAACATCATATCTTGTCTGTACAATTGGTAGTCGTCCATGCTGATCTTCTTTCTTCCTTCTTCCTTTCCTGTTCCTTTATAATCTTTCTGCTTAGCAACCAGAGTGATTTTTTTTAAAGATTTTATTTATTTATTTATTTCAGACAGAGAGAGAGAGCAAGAGAGCAAGAGCAGGGGGAGGGGTAGAGGGAGAAGCAGATTCCCTGCTGAACAGGGAGCTAGCTAGACTTGGGGCTTGATTCCAGGACCCTGGGATCATGACCTAAGCTAAAGGCAGATGCTTAACCGACTGAGCCACCCAGGCATCCCAGAGTGATCTTTTAAAATGTAAACTGGGGGGCACCTGGGTGGCACAGCGGTTGAGCGGCTGCCTTCGGCTCAGGGCGTGATCCCGGCGTTATGGGATCGAGCCCCACATCAGGCTCCTCCACTGGGAGCCTGCTTCTTCCTCTCCCACTCCCCCTGCGTGTTCCCTCTCTCGCTGGCTGTCTCTATCTCTGTCAAATAAATAAATAAAATCTTTAAAAAAAAAAACAAAAAAAAACCAAAATGTAAACTGGGCCTTGCTTGCCTCTTCTCCCCAAACCTTTCATTAACTCCCGTCACGCTTAGAATACAATGTGAATTTCTTGGGGGCACCTGATTGACTTGGCAGAAGAGCCTTGTGACTCTTAATCTTGGGGTCCTGGGTTCAAGCCCCACATTAATTATCGGAATTACTTAAATAAATAATAAAAAAACTTAAAGAATTTAGTTTGAATTTCTAATGTTATTTCAGTACTAACATATCTATTCCCAGTTTACCTCTGCCAGATCACTGCACACGAGACTTCTTTCTGTCCCTCTAATAGACCAATGCTGTTTGCATCACACGGTCCAGACAATTGCTAGTCCTTCTGATTGGAATGGTCTTAGGTGGACAGGTCTCAGTATATATGTCTTCTTCTCAGAAAGAGTTCTCTTGGCCAATCAACCCAAAGGGGCTCCCCCATGAAATCTATATTATGTTCTCTTTGAGCAGCAGCACTGTCTAAAATGCAGTCGTTCGTTTGGTTATTGCTTTCCTGCTGCATGAGGATGGAGTCCTTGGCAGTCTTATTCATTCTATTAGCAGTGTGCGGAAAAACCCCTAACCCATGAGTTAAATGAATGATGCTCTCAAAGAAACGGATTAAAGCCTTCTTACAAGTGAAAGAGAGGTCTTTACAACTAAAAGCATTTTTCAGTTCTTTTCAGATTATAATGCAAACCGGTTTTGGAAATCAATCAAACTGAATGTTGTGATGTGATTAAGGTAACCTAATGAAATTATAGATTTTAGCCATTCCAGCACATCGCCTGAATAATTACTGAAGTTTTTCATATCCTGAAGGACCATTCAAAATGCACAATTCCAATGCACTGTGTTTGTCAGGCAAGAGTTGCTACATGCTGTGTGGTGGAGATGGGGAATCCAGAAGGGGCAGACCTGCTAAGGTGATGTCAAGGTCAGGTCCGATCTGTGAGTGTCTTCAATCTCTGCAGCCCCATGTTCATCCATAAGAGAAGCAGGGGGGTACTAGACCTCCTCTCTCATGACTGTGACTCTGTTTTTCAGTAGTTCTTCAGAATGTTGGAATGAGCAAATAAATACTCTTTGTGAAGTGCCGGGTGTCACCCACAAGCAGGAAATACAGGGGCAAAAAACTAAAAAAATGAAGGCTGGAAGGACTGAGAACGCCACTGCTCCCACTCTCTTGTGACACCTCCGTCTCTTTTGTCTGATAAGACCATTGTGGGGGGTATGCCTCTGAGCTCCTTGGCTTCCCCGTGCCCAGCTCTGCCCTCACCGCTGCCTATGGTCACCTTTCCTGCTGAGGCCGTAGGAGTTGGGCTGACGGGCGTCTGCTTGAGCTCCAGGGAGGGATCTATGAATTATAAGTCACTGATAACAGAAACAGGGAGTCTGTGAATGAATGTCAAGGGCTGTTTTCACGTGACGTGGAGTTGCTGTTTCACTGTGTGGAAAAGGAGTGCGTGTATCCGATGTCAGGTCCCAACATTACAGCATGGGGCTTAGCATCAGGTGTTACTGACAGGCCCGTTCAGTCTCTCACCTCCACAGCGGCCCGCTCAGTAGACTCTCTCCATTCCTTCACCACGTCGGTGAGAAGCCACTGCAGAGTGGTTGTCCGGTGTTTAGAGCTCCTTACAACCCCCAGTTTATACTGATGTTTTAGGTTTATGCTCTTCTCTTTTCCTAAATCTCAGTCACCCCTGACTCCTTTGGAAGGGAGTAAAGATGAAAATTTTGAATTTTTCTTGTCAACTGGGACTTCATTACAGAATTATTATTTAAGGAAGGATATATTTTTGAAGGAGCTACTCCATGGCAGGTACTCTTGTTAGGAGCTTTTATAAATCTTACGTAGTTCTCGCAGGAGCCTTGTGTACTAAGTGTTAACTCTGCCTGTTTACAAATGAGGGGATGGAGGCTCTGGGAAATGAAGTTGCTTGCTCAGAGTTACACAGCTAATGAGGCACAGACGAGCTCAGACCCCAGGTCTGATTTCTGAGATCAGTCCTTTTCTAGGATGACATGCCTCCCCCCCGCCCCCATGCTTTATTTCTTGTCTATATAAAGTCAGGGTAATAATGTCTCAATATCTATTTCATAGAACCATAAGAACCAGGTGACTGTGAGCACAATATCTATATAAATTCCAAGTTCTAGTATGATTATTAGTAGCATTAATTTAACAACATTACCGAAGTATTCTTTTAATTAGCTGTTATATCAAAATTTCTGAATACACATTGTGTTTCTGTGGAAACTTGAATCGGCAACAGTGGGTATTTTAATTATTTGTTAGACTCCTTATGGTTATGTTTGGGTTTCTAAGTTTTACACCCTTCCAATTGTTGGCAAATATTCATACCAGAGAAGAATATCCATCTGTTCAGCTTCTAGCCAAAACATCACTGTCAAAATAGCAGATTCTGCTCTGACATGAATTATGATGAGGGAATAACACAGAGTGTAAGTCATATCCCAGTCAATAGATGTGGAAAGCAGTAGTATCATTCTGGGAAAATTTAAGATTTTCATCATATAAAGTTAAGGCTGGGTTTAGAAGAACGTAACAGATGCCAAAAATTGTACTTATATCATTAGAGTTGGAATTGAATGAGCAGAAATAATGGGAGAAGAGAAACCACGGATTATTCAGTGTAAGCCGGCTTGTATCACAGACGGGCCTGACTCCCGGGCGCTCACGTAGAATGGACGTCTCCTTGAGAACACTGGTCTTCTACTCATTCAGTGTCCTGAATGTCTTATTGTTCTTGACGCACGTGGGTGTTTTGCTATGATTGTCCCGAATGTTTCTAGTTCCCTTTTCTCTAAGGCAAATTTTTTGTTATAAATTATAATTTTATGCTTTTGGCTAGGATACCCCAATATACTATTCCTTTTTTGTGTCATTAAATAATTTCTACCATAGAATACGTAGAAAAAGTGTTTATAAGACACAAATAGCAGTAAAGAAAAACTTGTAAAGTGATCAACCAGCCTAACAAATAGAATGCTACCAGTACCAGTGAGGTTGCATGTACCCATCTTTTATCTTTCTTTCTCTATCATGAAGTAACCACCGACTTGAATCTTGTGTTACCATTCATTGGCTTTTCTCTATGGTTTTTCACATGTGTATTACAATCAGTATTTGGTTTAGCTTCATATATTTTTTTAAAAGATTTTATTTATTTATTTGACAGAGACAGCCAGCGAGAGAGGGAACACAAGCAGGGGGAGTGGGAGGAGGAAGAAGCAGGCTCATAGCAGAGGAGCCTGATGTGGGGCTCGATCCCATAACGCCGGAATCACGCCCNGTAACGCCGGGATCACGCCCTGAGCCGAAGGCAGACGCTTAACCGCTGTGCCACCCAGGNACCACTGTGCCACCCAGGCGCCCCTAGCTTCATATGTTTTTAACTTCCTTTAAATGAAGTCAGGTTATACTTTTTCTACTTCGTTTTTTGGTTCATTAATTTGAAATTTATCCATGATGACTATAGCTATATCTCATTCAGCTTCACTGCTGTATAGTTTTCTACAGTGTGGATACATCATAGTTTATTTGCTTTCCTTTTAACTATTACACAGTTCAGTGCCATAACATTCATGAACTTATTTCCTCTTGAATTTGTACAGGAGTTTTTGTGGGATATATAATTTGTGATCAGTTGTTGGGCCATGAGTATGCTTATCTCAGCTTCACTGGGTAACATCAAATCGTTTTCCAAAGGGACTGTATACATTTATACTGAACCATCTGTGTATCAGAGTTCACATTATTTCAAATCTTCGCCAACATTTGACACTGTAGGATTTAAGGATTGTTGCCAATTTTTAAATTAGCATTTTAATTATAATTGTATTTTTCAGTTGCAGAAGTTTTTGGCTTAGACATTACAGCATTTTTTATCCTTTCTCATGTTTTCAATTTCTTAGTTCTTTAAACATATGAAACACTTACTTTAAATTCTGACAGTCCAAATTATGAGATCTTTGTGATTTTAAATATTTATTTATTTATTTATTTATTTTTTTAAATATTTTATTTATTTGACAGAGATAGAGACAGCTAGCGAGAGAGGGAACACAAGCAGGGGGAGTGGGAGAGGAAGAAGCAGGCTCATAGCAGAGGAGCCTGATGTGGGGCTCGATCCCATAACGCTGGGATCACGCCCTGAGCCGAAGGCAGACGCTTAACCGCTGTGCCACCCAGGCGCCCCTGTGATTTTAATTCAGATACATTTTTATTGATCCTTTCTCATTGGTCTTAGTTTCCTTATTGTATTTGTGTGTGCGTGCGTGTGTGCGTGCATGTGTTTAAATAATCTCAAGCTCTTTTGACGCTCTTTAAAGTCTGTATTAAAGGTGTGCTCATCCAGAGTAAATTTTATCTTGTTCTAGTGGCTAAGTAGGGATTTAACAGCCATAGTTCCCTCGAAGGTTAATTTCTGTGCTTGAGGCTTCTTGGACCGGAAAGATAACATTAATGTAGGCTGCAAGCTTGGCCAGTTGCCACGTTATGGTTGTAAGTTCTCTGGAAAGAAATGAATCCCACTCTATCCAGTGCTCAGGTCTAGACGGGCAGTTTCCCTTCTGTCCCTCATGTGGAATGAGTTTGTTGTAATTCATTTGAGGGATGTCATCCTCTGGAGCCCAGGTCTGTTGTGGAGTGTGGTTTTCGATTCCCCACTCTGGGTGTGGCCCAGGCGTATGTCAGGCGGAAGTGCAAGGTCCCTGGCTTAGCCAAACGTCTCCAGGGAGAAAGCTAGCTGGAGAGGTTACTTAACCTCTCAGGTTTGCTGCTTTTGTTTAATGTAGTCATCTAACAATACTTTTGTTTATTACGATTGCAGTAATGAATTTTATTTTATTTTCCAATTTTCTCTTTTTTAATGGAGGTCCTTATATGCTTTAATTTTGCTTCATCCTTTACTATAAAAACTTTGAATCATGAAGAAAAGATAAAAGGATAAGATAGGAAGGATATCACCTAGAGTCATAAATTGTTAATATTTTGCCATATTTGCGTATTTGCTCTGTGTGTGTGTGTGTGTGTGTGTGTGTGTGTGTTGAACCATTTGGAAGTCAGTTGCAGGTATCATGAAGTTTGACCCTGGATGTTTTGCTGTGCATCTTCTAAAAATAAGGCCATTCTGCTTTAGAATCACTATGTTATATCACATCTTAGAAGATGAATACCAGGGGCGCCTGGGTGGCTCAGTTGGTTGGGCGTCTGCCTTCGGCTTAAGTCATGAACCCAGTGTCCTAGGATTGAGCCCTGTGGGGGGCTCCCTGCTTAACGGGGAGCCTGCTTCTCCCTCTGCCTCTGCCTGCCGCTCCTCCTGCTTGTGCTCTCTGTCTATCTCTCTGTCAAATAAGTAAATAAAATCTTAAAAAAAAAAAGATGAATACCAGTTCTCTAATATTTATCTAATGCCTAATCTGTATTCAATTCTCCAGCTGTCCCTAAATATCTTTTATGTTTTTAACCCAAAATAAGAATACAAATAATGTAATGATACATTTCAAAATGTATTTTTCAGCAGGGCTTTTTGGGTTATTTGGTTCAGTATACTCTCAGATAAGGAAATATGCTTTATTGCTTGACCTTTTCTGCTCTTTGTTTTTTCTAGTAGCCAGAGTTGCTCCATCTTTTGCTTTCTCTTCCCTTTCCCTGTGATTTGCTGGTATTTGAGTATGTATTTAAAGGACTATAATTTAGTTGGAAAACTATTTTTATGTCCCTTTTATTTTATTTTTTTTTAAAAGATTTTATTTATTTGAGAGAGAGAGAGACAGAGAGGGAATGTGAATGGGGGAGGGGCAGAGGGAGAGGAAGAGAGAAACTCAAGCAGACTCCACGATGAGCAGGGAGCCCAACACGGAGCTCGATCCTACATCTCTGAGATATGACCTGATCTGAAACTGACTGAGCCACCTAGGCACCCCTATTTTTCTTTTTCTTTTTTTTTTTTAATGATTTTTTATTATGTTAGTCACCATACAGTACATCCCCAGCTGAGCCACCCAGGCACCCCTATTTTTCTGTCCTTTTTGAAGAGTTGTACTTCTCAAGTGGAAGATACAAACTGGTTAGCTCGTTGACTTCATCCAGGTAGTTACAATTTTAAGTTTTGTCAGATAAGTGGACTGACCTCAACCAGGATTCCACCTCTGGGTAGCCTTTTACAAAAAAGATATTTAGCTTTGTGGAACAAAACCCATTTGTCTTTCAACTTTTCTTTGGGCAGCTGAATTCTGCTGAACCCCGTTGTGTCCAGCAGCCGGTCAGCCTGGGTGCATGAAGACTAAGGGTGATTCAAGTTACTTTGTGGGGTGAAGACGGCTGGATAATGATTTCTTCTTAAATACAAAGGAAATCTAATGATGTTGCTCATTACTTAGGTAACTTTATTTGGGGCTTAAGATTTGATGAAGTTAGCATTGCTTGACATAGTTTTCCGATGGCTCAAGATTAATAAAAATATATTGCTGTTGAATCATGATAAGCACCAAGTAAGAAATAGGGTTGTGCTGCTTTTTTGTGTGATTTCGTAGTTATTTATGTATTTAGCTGTACAAATGAAGCCTTCATGTTTGTATTTTTCTTTGTCATTGACTTCACAGCAGCTCTTGGATTTTAAATATTTATATTTTATATTTTCCTGCACCTGCCCCATGACAATATACATAGACCATGCAAACAAAGATGTATTTAGTGAAGAGATTGTGAAACTGTTTTATTGCTGTCCTGATCTCCATCGGAAATGAAGCCATCTTTGAAAACGCTGTGTCTCTGCATGCTTTCTAGCCGCAGTAATCGTGCAGATGGTAATCACGAGCTTCTCTTCCACGTGTGTATGGCTATTGTGGTAATAACTGGTGAATCATAGCGTTTTAATTTGAATGAATAAAAAATAGAAAGCTCAGCAGAAGCATTCTTTAGAGAGGTAGAAACCTAAAAAACAAGAACAAAAACAAAAAGAAATAAAGAAAATAAGGTATATCCATTAATATTAACTTACTACATAGTAGAAAATGACTTTGAAAAAATGTGTGTGTGTGTGTGTGTGTGTATACACACTCACACATATGTGTGGTTTTTTAATACCATTAACATAAACATGGGTATGTATGTTTGGGGGTTGAGCTAGTTTAGGTGCAAAGTTACTTTTCGCCATCCCTCTTTGTGTGTTTTTTAACTATCATTCTTCAGTAATCAGAGGGTTTTATTTCTGATTTTTATACCTAGATATCCTGGTAGCTGTCTTTGGAAAGTTTTTTTTTTTTTTTAAGTTTATTTATTTATTTCAGAGGGAGAGGGGCAGATGGAGAGAGAATCTCAAGCAGACTCCCTTCTGAGCTGGGAGCCCTATGTGGGGCTTGATCATGACCTGAGCCGAAACCAGGAGTTAGCTGTGTAACTGACTATGCCACCCACATGCCCCTCACCTTGCATGCTTTTACCAAAGAAATCTTTAACAACAACAAAAAAATTGCCTCCCTACTGATCAGTGACCGTGGAAGTGAAATCTAATCTCTGACTGGAGTTGAAGACTCCTACCTTGACTTTTTCAGTGTCATTATTCACAACTTGGCATTGTGAAGACCGTGTTCCATGTAGGACGATACCATCACTTCTTTGGAATAAAAGAAAGTCTGGTTGATTATGGAGGGTGGGGAGAAGGAGAGGATGTATTTACTTCGGTACCTAGAAGGTTAAACCATGACCAAGTAACTGTATCTTTTGCCTCCTGGTGTTGAGGGGGCATTTTGTTGTTACAAGAGAATCAGCCAATAGGGCACTCAATGGGAGGCAGCTCACAGCGCTCTTGGTAGCAGGAGTTCAGAAGAGATTATAAGCTAGGAAACCTGGGGTGTCTCTGAAAGGCACTTCTTGAAGGAAGAGAAGCAGGACAGGAGGAATTTTTTTTTCTTGATTCACTGGCCAATTAAAACTGGGCTTTACTCAAAGCCAGTGGTCACTAACTGGCCAATTAAAACTGGGCTTTACTCAAAGCCAGTGGTCACTACAAATATTTCGATGGTCCCAGGGGTCATGGGGATATCATCAAGCTGGAAGGGAGGGTGGAGCCAGGGAGGGGAGCATCAGGGTGTGCCTAATCTTGACCTGGAACAGGGCCACTACCCTGGGTGGAAACACAGTAGATGGGCCAGATGTGTCCTACTGCCCTTGTTCTAGCAGACCGGGGAGTGTGGGACCTCCGGACATCTTGCTCATTTCTGCTTCCCTTTTCTTGGCCATGTTGCTCCTTGGAAATGGATACCTCTCTCCTATCCATTTACCCAAATGTCACATGTGGTGTAAAGGAAGGAGCACTGACTTAAAGATGTAAATTGACCTTGGCTTGAGTTTTCTCTTCTTGCTGATTAGCTGGGTGACCCCGGTCAAGTTACTTCACGATTTAAAACCACAGTTTCCTTCTTTGATATAGGGAGTGTTAACATATTCTCTGCTGGTGTAAAGATGGAAAAGTCTGCCCCTCAGTTCTTAGGCTGAGAAACGTGCTTTTGTCAGCACCCATAGTCACTGAGAGAAAGACTATATTGTGTGTATATATATATAAAAGGAAGTTTATAGGAAGATTTACAGAAATAATATTTTCTTTTGACAGGGTTCTCTTAATTTTATTTATTTCTCTGCATCCCTGGCACATTAGTCTCTCTGATGATGGGGGCGGGGGCGGCTAACAGTTGTAGATACCATAATCACCTGCCTCAGACATTACTAGAAACTTCTTTTGTGTTCAGATGGTATAGTTCTGATACAAGAGAAATGCTGTACCTGGGGACCCTGTGTCTTCTGGGAGGTCATCATAGGAAAGCGAGTCACTGAAATGTATCCCCAGTATCCCAAGAGTACCCTGTCTTTTATGCCCTGTGCTTGGTGCATATTTGTTGAATTGTTAAATAAAAGATAATTTTCTTTACGGAGCACCTGTGTGGCTCAGTCAGTTAAGCCTCTGAGTCTTGGTTTTGGCTCAGGTTGTGATCTTATGGGTTGTGGGTTCCAGCCCCCATGTCATGCTGGAGATTCTCGCCACCTTCCTTTGTTCCACCCCCCACTCACGCTCTTTGTCTCAAATAACTAAATGAATCTTTAAAAAAAGGTAATTTTCTTTAGGCTATATTATACACTTTTACTGTTACTGTCCTTTGTGAACGTATTGACTAAATTTATCAGATATTTATGGAAATGTGAAAGTGTTGATCCAAAAATACTTGTGAAACATTGATACTTTATCACTCAAGTTGTCAGCGCTTAGGAGACCAGTGAGGACTGAAGTTCTTTTTTTATATATATATTTATTTATTTATTTGAAAGAGAGAAAGAAAGAGACTGTGAGCAGGGCGGAGGGGCAGAGGGAGAAGGAGAGACTGAATCTCAAGTAGACACTCCGCTGAGCGTGGAGCTGGGTGCTGGGCTCAGTCCCAGGACCCTGAGATCATGACCTGAGCTGAAATCAAGAGTCCAACGCTTAACGGACTGAGCCACCCAAGTGCCCCAAGAGCTGAAGTTCTCAGATGAGATTTAAAATCTGTAAATAGAAGTTCAAGTAAGATTCTGATGAACGTATTAACAAATTAAGTTTTTAATTTTAACTCCAGTATAGTTAATGTATAGTGTTATGTTAGTTTCAGGTGTACAATGTAGTGATTTAACACTTCTACACATTGCTTAGTGCTCATCATAAGTGTACTCTTAATCTTTCACCTATTTCATCCATCCCCCACTCCCCTCCCCTCTGTATACCTGTTTGTTCTCTATCATTAAGAGTCTGTTTCTTGGGGGAGTTTGTTGGGCTCAGTCACTTGAGCGTCTGACTCTTGATTTCTGCTTGGTTATGATCTCACGCATCGTGGTATTGAGCCCCGCATCTGGCTTCCCACTCAACACGGAGTCTGCTCGAGATTCTCTCTCTCTACCTCTCCTTCTGCCCCTCCCCCTACTCTTTCTCTCTCTCTCTCTTCCTTTGTTTTTTTTTCTTAAATTCCACATACGAGTGAAATCACATATTTGTCTTTCTCTGACCGACTTATTTCGCTTAGTGTTATACTCACTAGCTGTTATAAAATACTCTTGATAATATAATAAAAATATTATTATTAAAAAATACTCTTGAAAAATATTTTACTAATATTCATATGACTATATCATTATTCACTTAATCATTCTACTGTTTGGGTGTATAAGTAGTTACTGTTTTAAATGTATCTGAAATAAAGCTATTTTGTTGGCATCTTTGATTTAAAATAGTTTCTTAGATATTTAATTAGTATGTCAAAATTCAACATACACATATTTTACATAGTTTTAATACATATAGCCAATATTTTTCAGAAAGTTAGATTTACTTTACTGGCCTTTTACTATACTGGTCTTTTATAGTTCATGGTGGTATTCCTATCTTGCTACATCCTTATCAACACTGAATGTTATCATAAAAAATAAAGGCTTTGGACTCTGATTTATTCATCTAGTCTGTGTTGCAGATATAACTCATATTAACTGGGACATTTGTTGTAACTAAACAAATACCTGTGGTAATATCCGTATTCTTCTTTATTACTGTTGATGTGACTGTTTCTAGCACGATTTGTACAGGGATCACATTTGACTCATCTTGATGCTGCCCGTAGAGATTTGTACATTGTAGGTGCTCAATAACGTGGAGAATAATTACCACATCATACCCACCCGAATGGGTTCCACCACTAACACACACATCTGTATATACACTTTAAACAAACATCAACTCCTTTTATTGGAAAGCATCACATAAAGTTCCCGGGCCCTCATTCTTGTTTTTGTATGAAGAATCCATTCACTCGTAGGACATATTGGTGTATTTGAAATAAAAATTCTTACCTGCTCCTCCTAAGCCAGTGTTAGTATTGTGTGTATGTAATTTAGCTTGTAAATTATATCAGAAGCAGCGAGTAATTTAGAGTATAAGCATTGCCCATCTGAAAGATTGGTACTGTCAGTGGAAGGATGTTAGAAAATGTTGCTAGTGATTAGTAAGAATATAACCAAGACCCGAGCTTTAACAGAGATGTGAGATGTGTATTAAGCCAGATTCTGAAAATCCTTTGCTTTTTTGTTTTATGGCAGTACCTTGTGGATCTGCATTTAGAATGATAATTCATGCTAATGGCTTTCATCTCCCATGAGCTAGCAGAAATCAATTCTAAAATGGCAGATTGAAAGGGTATTGCAAATAAAGTCAATGAGCTGTCAAAGAATTTTTCTTCATCAAACAAATCCCAAAGCACCCTGTGTTATACTGACCTCTTGTTCTCTCCTCCTGAATTCTCATGCTGATTTGGTTCCTGATTTTTTTTTTTTTTGCATAATGGAAATATTAACAAACATGTTTGGTCAGTGAAACAGAAGGTATTTGAAAATAATACCTTGGAGCAGTGTCTCAATCTTTAGGAAAATGGTGAAGAGGAAGAACAGCATTGATTGCTGTTGCTAAGCAACGACTTTCCCAGCAGATGTATTTGGGACAGTAGTGGTGTCTGCCAGCCTGCTATGCAGGGTGGAATGCAATACAGCATCGTGACGTTTCTGAGAACCCAGAATCACAGCCTTGCCTTTCCTCTTTCTTCACAGTTGCCTGTGATCAATATTTGAGAAGCCCAGACCAGAGTGTCAGGTATATAGACTGAAAAATTTGGAGCACTGTGGGGATTTTTAGAGAGCTGTGAATAGATTCGTAGTGCCAACTCCAATGGGATTGGAATTCCTGTCTTATTTCAGAAATACTGTGAACTTTCCCATTCATGCATTTATCCATTCATTCATGCTGCTCTTAAGAGCCTGGTATCTCTTGTATTGCTGACATGTACACGGTCGGTGTGAGGGAGGCTAGCAGCAGCAGGTGCAAATTCGGTGTCATGAAGAGCCCTTTGGGCCTTTGTCCCAGGACCATCGACCTCCAGCTTTAGGGCACGTGAGAATCTCCTGGGCAGCTTGTTGAAAGACTTTCTCAGTCCCACTCCTGGTGATCTTATTACCTGAGATCTGGAAGGTAATGTAGCAATACGTATTTTCAACAAGCTGCCTGGGTAATTGTGATACACTGGTGGTAGGAGGACCCCTCTTGAGAAATACCGAAGTGGCTGGATTAGTGAAAATTTCTTCACTGTTACCAGGCAACATGTCACTTGTGAGTTTTCATTCAGTAATGGGGAAACTATCATTTCTTCAATATGTGGTTCTTTTAGCTTGATTCTTTTTTTCTTTTAAGAGTTTATTTATTTATTTTAGAGAGAGAGAGAGCGTGCGCGCTAGCGCATGAGCTGGGGAAGGGGTAGAGGAAGAGAAGCAGACTCCCTGCTGAACGCAGCACCAGGCCCTGGGCTCCGTCTCAGGACCCTGAGATCATGACCTGAGCCTAAACCCAGAGTCGGACATTTAACCGACTGAGCCACCCAGGTGCCTCTTTTAGCTTGATTCTTAAGTCTCTCCATATTAGAAGTGCTTTTAATTCTGTAGGATTAGACTAATTTGGGGTCCTTCCAGAATGTACTCTGTGGATGTCTCCCAGGAGGATGTTGGAAGGCAGCCCACCATTGCTGCTTGTTACTCACCCAAAAGCAAAAAATGGGAGTACACGTATAAAGTATACAAGCATGAAACCAAACAGCCTGCAATAAAGACTGAAATTTTCACATTGCCTTTCGTTGAAAGCAAAAAACAAAACAAAACAAATCCCCCCAAAGCCACAGATGAACAAGTGAACACCTGAGTCTGCTGGTCACCTAATTTTTTCTATCCCAAACCTGGTAACATTTCAATGGTCTGTCAGTCGTGAATCTGGCCAGTCCTTTAATAAAACCTTTTGTGCTTATACGTTATTTGTATAAATTAATGAGTAATTATTGTTTAAACAGTCTTTTAAGAAGATGATCCATTTTTCCTTTCTCCAGTTATATATGCTCCAATGCCCAGTTTTGTTCTTTATTAGACCATGTTTGAGATCTTGGCCTCATGCCATGTAGCAGTATGGACTAACACGTGGTTCTTATTAGTTTATGTAGCTCGTTAACCATTCATCTATCAAGCTAAATGACTCATAGATGACTTGTACATTTAAAACTGTTTAAAAGTTATTAAGGTCTGTCATTTATCATCACTAACATTTCTGACCTTGTTTTTGGTCCCTCACCAGAGTGGATTGTTCATTGAAGGTATCAACACAACAGGAAGAAAATTAAGTCACACTAAAGGCATTACCAGTATGAGTGGGGAAATTTTAAAAGTTGGCAGTAATCAGTAGAACTTAATTTATATACTCCATAATGGAGACATTTTTCATTTCATTTATATTTTCCAAATTGCTTCCATTTTTAAATTAGCTGCCCTCATTTCAGACCATACTGCACAGCAAAATAATATATTTTCTGGATCTAAACCATCATACATAGTTTGACCTTTAGCCGAATCAAGTAGTAAAGATCAAAATGAATTATGCTTGGGTGGGAAGGGATTTTAATGTTGCCCTGCACTGTGTTTTCCCTCATCCCACATGCTGTTTAATATTATTAATTCAGCTTGAATGATGATGAGCCCAAAACGACTTTAGTTGGTTATGGCTAATGCATTCTTGGATGTTACAGAAGTGCCTGTAACACCTGAGTGGTTCCACATAAATAGCAATGCATTTTTATTTTGTCCACAAGAGAAAATGCGCTGTGATTGCCTAGAAGCAACAGAGAACAGGTTCCTAGATGTATGTTCGTTCCTTGGTGCAAATACATAGCTTCCATTAGTGCTAATAGGACCTGCGCATTTGTGTCCAGGAATTCCATATTTAGATTATGACAGGCAATGAATATTTGAGGAGCTATTACTGAATCTTTCAAATAAGTTGAAAGACATAAATGACTTCGAGTATTGGAGAAGAGTCATAATCCCCTCGAAATGAACTGTTTAGAAGCCCTGTTATCAATGCAGCGTTAGTGAGAAAGGAAGCCTCGACATATTTAAATGCATTCCAGCTTAATAGTGTCTATGTACATTTTGCGGTGACATCAGCTCCATGGTAATGCACTTCACATGAAGTGGGAAGTCCTTGGAATGGTCCTGGCCCTGTTCATGATGCCCGGGCCTCTCATCCTCCCCTTGTTTAATTTGTGGCCATTGTGATGGTTCTCACAGCAGCTCTATGTTCGAGAAACAAAGAGTGCATGCAGAGAGAACTGTGCTTTCAGTTAGCATGTGTGGCAAAGATAACTATTATTCTAGAATTATTTTGTCACACAGACGCAAAACAAAAATGCATAATCTCATTCTATAGAATAGTTGCATCTGAAGAGTTCCTCGTCACCTGACGTTTTGTATACCAAATAGATTTTCCTTCACATTTTCTTTATATACATAGAGAGAAATTCATCTAGATGAAAAGCCATTACACCAAGATATAGGCAATATTACATTTAAGAATGCTTCAAGTCTCTTAAGACTTTAGAAATCACAGATTTATAGGGAAATAATAATTTTTCTAATACAACATGACAGCTCCCAAATAGCTGGGCTTATTTTTACATTTGGCATCTTGATGGAGAAAAATAACTCAACAAGCTGTATTGCAAAGTCACCTGGGAAGTCCTGCCTGCGTGGCTGTTGGTGAGGTGGTGTGTCACCGAGGAATGTGCAGGTTTAGCAGGGCTTTGAAGTGAGAAGGTGGTTTGAAATGCAGCTCTGACTTAAACAGGCACAGGACAGTTACTGATCACTCATCTCAAAAGACTGGAAAATTACATGTTTTCTGTTTTTAAAGATTTTATTTGTCAGAGAGAGAGAGATCACAAGCAGGGGGAGCAGCAGGCAGAGGGAGAAGCAGGCTTCCTGCTGAGCAACAAGCCAGATGCAGGACTGGGTCCCAGGACCTTGGGATCATGACCTGAGCCGAAGGCAGATGCTTCACTGACGGAGCCTCCCAGGCACCCCTACACCTTGTAGTTTTAAAAATGCCTCAGATTTTTCTAAATGTGCAAGCAGAATTAATAGTACCTAAAACTGAAATGTGAACTTGAATAGCGGTAACGGGAATGGTGAGAGATGCAAAGATACAGGGACCAGATTGGTGGTTGCCGGAGGTGGGGGATGGAGGGTGATTGAATTGGCGAAGGGAGGCCAAAGGTATAAACTTGCAGCGTACAGTAAGTCCTGACCGTTCATTGTACAGCTTGGTGACTATAGGTAATAATATTGTCCTGCATATTTGAAAGTTGCTAAGAGAGTAGATCTTAAAAGTCCTCATTAGAAGAAAAAGTATTTTGTAACTGTGTGTAGTAATGAGTGTTTAACTGGACTTAACTGTGGTAATCATTTTATACAACGTATCCCAATATGGAGTTGTTATGTTGCACACCTGAAACCAAGACGATGTTATATGCCATGTATACTTCAATTAAAAAGAAGGTGAGAGCTGCATTCTAGTACTGGGCACTCAACTGGCTTAAAAATATTGCGATTTTCTCCTTGATTATAAAAGTAATGAATACCCATTCTACAAAATAGGGAAAATCTAGAAAAGTTTTTAAAAATGTTATTCCTGTTTTAACCTGTAGATGTAATTGCAGTTGTTCTATGTTTATGTATTTTTTTCTTTTTGTTATCATGCAGTTGCTATTACTTTATGTATATAATTTATATGCCATGTTTTCATTTATCATCATAGACATTATTGCATTTCATTGCAATATTTATAAATGTGGCTTTTAATAGTAAAAGAAATGTTATTGGAAAAATATGCAAAAATTAATATAGTTCTCTGTTGTTAAGCTTATATCTAGATTTTTCGCTAATGTATTTACCACTGTAGTGTGTTCTTAGCTTCCTGTTCCATTATTTAATGTACATTCTTTTTTTAAAAAAGATTTATTTATTTATTAGAGAGAGAGAAGAGAGAGAGAGAAGAGAAAGCAGGCAGGGATGGGCATAAGGAGAGGGTGAGAGAGAATCTTAGTCTCAAGAAGACTCCCTGCTGGGCGCCCATCCCATGACCCTGAGAGGATGACCTGAGCCAAATACAGGAGCTGGATGCTCTCCTGACTGAGCCAGCCAGGCTCTTTGGATATGCATTTTGTTGTTCCCTAACTCATGAATTCCTTAAGGCCCCTGCTCTTAATAACTTGAATGTTTAATATATTTGCCTTCCTTAAAAACACACATACACACACACACAGACACACACAACTTCATAATGAAAGCCTTTCAGGGCATGAATTGAATTATAAGCACAGTGTTGGCTGCAACCTATACTATGAGTTCTTTTTTATTATTTTCTAGGAAATATGTTGTTATAGATATGCTTTTGAGTTTTAGATGGATGGAATTTTGTATTTATGTTTAGTACTTCCTAGTTTTTGGGATATTGCCCATGTATTTATGTCTTTTGTTTCAGAGATAATCACTCTTTCATGGACATTTTTTCACAAGTGGGATATTGTTTGGTGGATACGGAGTTGGTGTGCTTAATAATCCAACCTTGCACGTGAAATCTTCCATAGCCCTAATTGTGGATTGAATGCTGTGTCTCCCAGTCTTCTGCAGCAATTTGTTTTTGCTCTTACTCATTTCTAATGGCTTTTGATTTTCATATTTTGAGGTTACATTACTCCCAGTTGTTCCATTACAGGATTGGTAGTAATATAAATTGCCCTAAGGTCTCGGTTTTTGCTCAGATTTTGTTACGTAATTTTAATTTGTTAACCCTGTTTTTGTTCTGATTATGTTTTACATTTCTTAGCCTACTCTCTAATTTTTAACCTTTCTGTTTCATTTTGCTTTTTGACTATTTTCAGTTCTTTGTCCTGGTTAAATAGAGGTTACAAAATTTACATGTATTTTTGCAACTAATAGGTGTTTCCTGTTTTCTACATTCAGTGCTTCCTTGCTGTTTTCTAACATGAACTTGGTTTTTTTGCTTTTGTGCTTTCCTCTGATTGGAAGTGAAACCTAATTACAGAATCTACAAACTAAATTTATTTTTCGATCTATATTTAAAAAAAATATATATATATAGTCTCTTATGCCCCCAGTTTCTAAAATGTAGTCTTCTAAAACTGTATCATTAGTGAATTTTAATTTTTTTGTTTTATTTTCTTCTTCACGAGTTGTTTTACCTTTTCTATGTTTACAGTCACCTCAACTTGACTATTCAACTTTTTTTTTTATTTTAAGATTTTGTTTATTTGAAAGAGAGAGAGCGAGCACAGGGGCGAGGCAGAGCGAGAGGGAGAAGCAGATCCCCCACTGAGCAGGGAGCCCGATGTGGGGCTCGATCCCAGGACCCTGGCATCATGACCTGAGCTGAAGGCAGATGCTTAACTGACTGAGCCACCCAAGCATCCCTTAACTCTCGTTTTTGATCATCAGTGCTCTAATACTTCATATTCTCCAATTTTCTGGTTCTCAATTTCTTTTCCTCGGTAGCATGCAGGATAATTGTAGCAACAACTGCAACATCTAACAGTTATTAAGTGTTTACAAAGTGCCGCTCACTGTGCTTAGCCCTTTAGATGCGCTAACTCATGTTCAGTCTTCTCCGTATCGTTCTGAGGTACATCCCGTTAATAAGTCCACTGTACAGATGAAGGAATGCGGGCACCGAGAGCGCAAATGATTTGTCCGTGCTTATTACCAGTCTTCTGGAGCCAGAACTCTGAATCAATTCCGGTCTCTGTGCTCTGCAACCTTGACACTCTTCCTGACTCACCTATGTTGCCTGGAAAAAAAATACACACTCACACCTATTAAGAAAGTTTGGATAGGTGGTCAATTTTCTGAATCTTTTTGCACATCTGAGTGTCTTTTAGACATAAAGAAAGCATCAACGTGTGCGAATATGAAATTCCTGAGTCACAATTTGTTTTTCTTCAAGAGCAAAGTAAAACCGTCTCTGTCATGCCGTTGTTTTACTGTTGGGGAGGGAAAGTCCAAGGCCAGCCTGGTTTTTGTTCTTCCTGGGCAAGTTGTCCTTCCCTCATTGCCCCAACCCTGTCTGTATGCTGTTAGAATTTTTCTTCTTTAACCTTAAAATTCAAAAATTTTACTAAGGGTTGTCCAAGTGTGTCCCTTTGAATTACTTATGCCTAATGTTCCGAAATCCCCTTTGATATCAGATTTAGTTATTTCTTTACATCAGAAAAAGTTATTTGAATTAAATCTCTGGTTATCACTCCCATTTGTTGGTTCTTCTTTGAAGCACTCATTATTCATTGGTTGGATTTCTTCTCCCTGAACCTATAGCCATTTTCTTTTCTGTAGCCTGTAGATCTCTCTCTTTCCTCTAAAGCAGAGGTCAAAAAGCTTTTCCGGTAAAGAGCCAGGTAATTAATATTTTATGCTTTGTGAACCAAAAGGCAAAATTGAAGATATTGTGTAGCTATTTATATAACACGGGAAAACACATTTCTATAAATTTTTTATTGATGAAATTCAAAATATAATAATTGAGTAGAGTTTTGTTTGAGGTGTTTTTTTTTTGTAATATAGATCTAAGGAGCAGAATATAATTCTTTGGGGGAGATAGAAGTTTTTGCTTAATTGGGGTGCAAAGTTCCTTATCATTAATTGATTGCAAGTGTTCATCTGTAAAAACCATTCTTAGCTCATAGGACATTAACAAAACAGATGGCGGGCCAGATTTGACTTTCAGGCTCTAGTTTGCTGACCTCAGTTCTAATGACTTGGAGAATTTCTCTGATTTGCCTTCTACTCTTCAGGATTGATTTTCTGTATTGTCCTTTTTGCTTTTATTGCTTTGAATGTGAATTTTAAACTTCCATTTATTGTTGTAAAATCATAGCCATTTTCCTTTGCAACTCAACCTGTTGACTTTGCAAATCATATTCAACCCTGGCTTTTGTTCATTTCAGAGCCATGTTTTTTATATCTCACTGAGAATACAAAAACGAAGTCTTCGTGACGTAGTCACTGGTAATGACAGTAGTAAGTCCTTTTCAGATGATGTCCTGAATGCCTGCAGAGGAATGTGCTCTTGTCCTGAAGCTCGTGGTTTTCATAGGCTTGTGCTTTGTTTTCTCCTGTATAGTCATCTTTCCATAAAGACATATGTAAGCAGTCGCTCAAAATTTAAACAGACAGATATGAGCCTTCCCTTTCCTCCTCTGACCGGTTAGACCTTCCTTCCCATATTTTAAGCCAAAGGAGTGTTTGTGATCTCACTTCACCTTCGTTTCCACTCATTTTCCCAGCCCTTTCTCCCAGTGTGACTTTGCCAAAATGAGGCTGATTCTTTCCTGTCATTCTTCATTTTTAAAATTTTGAGAACGCAGATCTGCTCCTGTATTCCCAGAGGTGGTCTGCACATCTTATTTAACTAGACTAGTTAATGCAAAGCAGTGACCCCCACAGTGGATTGAATTCCAGCTCCGTGGTCTCCGGTCCTTGTCTCAGTCTTATAAATGGGGTTCCTGTGACAACTTGAGATCGAATAGTAGGTACAGTTAGCGTGTCAACCTCAAAAGGCAAATCTCAGACTTTTTCTTAAGCAAACCCCACCCCACCAGGTACCTGTGATTTATTTGTCTCCCTTCCACTTAGAGATGAAACACGTTTTGTGTCTCATAAGGATGAATTTCTAAACTTTAGAGCATGCTTCTTTTCTTTACTTTTTTTTTTTTTAAAGATTTTATTTATTTTTTTGCAGGGGGAGAGTACAAGTGGAGGTAGGAGCAGAGAGGGAGAGAGAGAGAATCCCAAGCCGACTCCGCTCTGAGTGCAGAGCTGGATGCGGTATGAGCTGAAACCAATAGTCAGATGCTTAACCGACTGAGCCACCCTGGTGCCCCTTTCTTCTTTTCTTTTTAAATTTTTTATATACTTCAGCTATTCCTTGGATGCTCTTTCAGCTTTAGCTCTTCATATAAATGTCCATGATAAATGTTACCATAATAACATGGGCCAAGGATAAATAAGAAAAAGTGGAAGAAAATAAGGAAGAGAAACATACAGATAATAGAATCTGATGGTGGTGAAGAATACAGATGTCTTGGACTTAACAATGATTTTGCTTAGGATTTTTTGACCTTACAATGCTGCAAAAGCAATACATGGTCATTAGAAACCGTACTTGGAATTTTGACTTTGGATCTTTTTTCAGGCAGCATGATATTCTCTTTCGATGCTGGGCAGAGGCCACGAGCCGAAGCTCCCGTAGGCCATGCAATCATGATGTTCAACAACCTACGCACTTACCAACATTCTATCCCCACAGAAGCATTGTTTTTGCTTTCCTTACAGTATTCTTATGAAATAAGCTCTGCTTGTTACTTGATTTGCCCACCTGTAGGCTAGCTTAAGTGTTCTGAGCACATTAACGGTAGGCTAGACAAGTACACACTGTTCGGTAGGTCAGGTGTACGGAATGCATTTTTGTTTTATACAATGTTCAACTTATGATGGGTTTATTGGGGTGTAACCACATCATCAGTTGAGGAAAATCTGTAGTTTTTAAAAAAATTTATTTATTTATTTATCAATTTATTTATTTATTATTGTGAGAGAGAGAGAAAATGAGCTGAGTGGGGGTGGTAGAGGGAGAAGCAGGCTCCCTGCTGAGTAAAGAGCCCGATGCAGGACTCGATCCCAGGACCCCCGGGATCATGACTTAAGCTGAAGGCAGACACTTAACCAACTGAGCCAATCAGGCGCATGGAAAATCTGTAATTTAAAAGAGAGGAGTAGTTGTATGAATGACTTATACCCAGGATATAGCTTTTGTGATGTTTCATATAAAACATTTATTCAAATAGCAGGGGTAAGGCAAACAATTGAAATGTAATTTTTATGTCCAGTATCCATTATCTGTATGGTGGTGACCTCTCATTATGCTCATTTTAGGTAATTTGAAGTCCTACTACCTGCCTGTGCTGTGGCATAGGATGGCATTCCCGGCCAATGGCCAGTAATGAAATGTTTGGGAAACTCAGTTTTGTTTTCTAGGAAGCTTCTGAGTCTGATAGCACTAGGAAGCTTCTGAGTCTGAAATCACTGTTTCTGAAAAGTGAATTGAAAAATTAATATGGATTCAATTACCATACATTTGGCTTTTTATCATTGTTAAATTAGCTGAAATGATACTGTTTCTAAAACTATATTTAAATGTGATATAGTTGTTCTAAATTAGCTAATGTTTTACGGTATTCCCAGCCTTTCCTGAGTTTTGTTAAAGCATTAGACATAAAGTGTTCTCTCTGCCTGTACGATGAGTTATGTATTGGTCAGAATGACAGATTTACTTGTCTGAGAAGATGCTGAGGCAGGGGTTCTGTTCAGGGACTATTCCAAATTGCCCCCATGTATTATGGTGGATAAAAATCTAGAATAAAATTGACTATTGATTTTGCTATTTTGCATTTGTTGCAAGAGAAAAATAATATTTGCAACCCTTTTCTCAAGCATGCAGATTCTGTGCCGGCTTTTTCTCTGTTGGTTCTGTGTGGCTTTTTGAGCTACTAGAACTTTCCGAATGATGCTAACTCAATGTATTTCTTGAATGAGACATTCAGACATCCAAATACCTGTTTAATTTATTCAGCTAGTTCATTTACCCATTGAATTCATGTGGTTTTTTTCCTAGTGGATATTTCAGAACTCCTCTTCTTACAAGAAAATTTCATGTTGGTTTATGGAAGAATGTTGACCTCAGTGTAGATTTTCTCCCCTGTTTTGACATATAGTTATGTATCATTTGGGCTGTATTTTTGTTTTTTAATGTATGATAGTTGTTTTCATAGTAGTTTGGGTCACCAATAGTTTTCTGATTTCTTTGAGAGTATCTAAACCTTTGAGGACACATAATTCAGATTTCTAGGATGACCCAATATAAAAGAAGGGGGTAGATAAAATTAGGTGTGAGGTTTTATTTTTTAATAACTTTTTTCCTTTTTATTTATTTCAGGTTTAAATTGTATTTTTTAATAATTTTTTTAGAGTGTTTTATTTTTTTTCTATTCTTTTCACATGTAGTTGAAATTATGTTAAGAATAGTTAAGGAATATTATTTCATGAGGTGCCTGGGTGGCTCAGTCAGTTAAGGGCCTGACTTTTGGTTTCAGGTCAGGTCATGGTCTCAGGGTCCTGAGATCGTGCCCTATGTTGACTCTGTGCTCAGTCTGGAGTCTGCTTGTCTGTCTCCCTCCCCCTCTGCTCCTGGGCATGTGATCTCTCTATTAATAAAATAATAGTTCATGTAAGATTTTCAATAGAAAATCAGATTCTTACTATGAATGCCACATCGGGGATAAATGAGGACAGTCTTCCAAGTCTCGTATGAAAACCTTGGCTGAAATGCTAATTCTAATACATGGGAGCCTTGATTTCCTTTTGAAATGAATAAAGATGGATGTTAGGTATGTCCACCTAATTAAAGAGGTAAACTGAGGGAGGCTCCAAATTGTCCAGAGCTAGGAGTCTGTTCATGGAGAGCAGAGCAATCACAACTCAGGACAGGGCGACTACAGCCACCTGTGGGCAGAGCCACTGAGTGTGCTGTGTTTGTGGGCAGGGGATGCTGGGGGGGGGGTGCTCTCGGTTCCCGCCAGGGAATGCTTTGCCTGTGTTCAGAGATAAACTGGGAAGAACGGAATCAGTTAGAAGGGTTGAGGAAAAAATGGAGCTGGTTGAAGTCCTCTTCAGTGTTTTCACACATAAGTAAAATTAGCTGGCAGTGGCCCATGGCTTCTACCCATCTACCTTTAGATGGGACTGGCCTCTCTGGTCCTTCACCTGGCCCACTGATGGTCTGCCCTTCAAATTTGAGTTGGAGACTCCTAGTTCAGGCGATTTTCACATCTTGCCATGAAGGAAAGCAGCTGGATGGAACGGGGGAAGATAAGGGCTAGGGAGGCTTGCTGGTGTGTTAACTATGAAAAGGATTTGAGACTATTATATACTGAGGCCAAGTAGCCAGGTCCTAGTGAGAGACTGGACCCAAGGGAGCGGGGGTTGTCAAGGGTACATTGTGTTCTTCCAAAATTCCTGTGTTGAAATCTTAACCCCCATTTACCTCAGAATGTGAATCTATTTGGAGATAAGGTCTGTAAAGAAGTGATTGAGTTAAAAGGAGGCCTTTAGGGTGCAGCGCTAATCCACTATGACTTGTGTCCTTATGAAAGACAGACATTGGACATGTGCACACCCACACACACACACACACACACACAGAGGACTATGTGTGGACAGTGACAGGAGAGCTGTCCACAAGCCAAGCAAAGAGGCCTCAGGACACACCAACCCTGCCCACATCGTGATCTCAGTCTTCAGCCCCCAGATCGGAGAGAAAAGACGTTTCTGTCATGTAAGCCAGAACCAGTGTGTGGTTCTTGCTTACGGCAGCACAGGCTGATTCCTACAGGGGAGCCCTGGCAGGGATGAGGACAGGGGACTGATGTAGCAGAGACCGTTGGATCTGTGAGGGCAGGGAACTCTGTTGCCCAGAAAAGTCCTCGGCCTCTTGTGGACATCTGG
The DNA here is from genome assembly GCF_002007445.2 of Ailuropoda melanoleuca. Taxonomy (NCBI): domain Eukaryota; kingdom Metazoa; phylum Chordata; class Mammalia; order Carnivora; family Ursidae; genus Ailuropoda; species Ailuropoda melanoleuca. Next base: position 66,428,887 of record NC_048225.1, read on the forward strand.
CCCAAAGTTCAATGAATGTTTATTGAATTACTGTAACTGAGCTATTAGTGGGAGGGAAACAGCCCCAGGGATTCACTCTGGAAAAGGGCAGGAAATGGAGGGTGTTATTAATTTCTGGCCTTTCTTTTCTTTGTGAAGACATTGAGGGGAGATTGGATCTGGTTTGTCACTGTATTGTATGGTTAGCCGCAGAAACTTTTCGTTTCTATGCAAGCAAGTCAATATATTTATTTTCTCTCTCTCTCCGTTGAATGGAAGAGGATTTTAACTCCATTTTGTTAGATGAGGGCATATAGTCCTTGTTATTAAGAACTCTAGTTTTCAAGGAAGACTTGCATTTCTGAGACTGTGTGCATTTAATGCTTCACGTCTCCATGGTTCGGTTGAAGAGATGTGAGGGGACAGAGGAACAGTGCAGGAGCCTCTGAGGAAAGGTGAAGCACTCGTGTGGTTCTGGTAGAACTCTTGTGGGCGGGTCGGAGGCCCAGCCTGGGGTTTGCAGTAACAGGGGGTCCCCTGACTTGACCTGGAAGAGGAACCCAGCACTGAGATACTAGAGGGCTTTGTAGGCCAGTTGGGTAGGTTGGCTTTGGAAAATAAAAAATTGCTTAAATATGAATGGGAGAGGATAGAGTTTTCTCTTCTTTTTTCTTTTGTTTTTCTTTTCTCTTTTCTTTTTTTAATAACAAAAAATGGATTCTTAAGGTACTGTTTCAGGGTCTTGGGTATGATAGGAAAAGACATATATGGGTAGAAGTCATTGGTTTTTTAAATTAAATACTTGAAATCATAATACGTAGAAAAAGAAAATAAGACTCACCCGTAAGTTCATCACCTCGAAATGAGAACCTTTTTTTTTTTTTTTTAAGAGTTTATTTATTTGTTTGAGGATCACCTGGGTGGCTCAGTTAGTTATGTGTCTGCCTTTGGCTCAGGTCGTGATCTCAGGGTCCTGGGATCGAGTCCCGCATTGGGCTCCCTGCTCAGTGGGGTGTCTGCTTCTCTCTCTCCCTCTGATCCTCCTCCCTGCTTGTGCTCTCTCTCTCTCTCTGTGTCTCAAATAAATACATAGAATCTTTTTTTAAAAAAGATTTATTTGAGAGAGAAAGAGCCTGAGCATGAGAGGGGATGCATGAGAGGCGCCCCTATTATTTTGAAGTACGTATTTCCAGAGTTTTTCCTGTGCATGTGTTAGTGTAAATCACTTAAAAATAGTTCTTAATTGGGATGCCTGGGTGGCTCAGTCTGTTAAGTGTCTGCCTTCATCTGAGGTAGTGATTCTGGGGTTCTGGAATCCAGCCCCACATCGGGCTCTTTGCTCAGTGGGGAGCCTGCTTTTCCTTCTGCCCCTCTCCCCGCTCATGCTCTCTCACATGCGTGCTCTCTCTCTCTCTGTCTCTGAGAAATACATAAATAAAATCTTAAAAATAATAGTTCTTAATAAACCCAGAGGGCCTGATGGTGAGTGATGTGAGCCAGATCTCTGTGCGTGGGCTGACATTTATTGCCTTTGTTGTGGCAAAGTTGGAGTAGCTGATATTTTCATTAACAAGCTTCATTTCTTGGACTTGTCTGAACACTGTCATCCTCATTTTGCTGATATCTCCTCCTTTACCAAGGTCAGCAGGACATAACAGCTGGTACCGCCACATTCCTGATGGCCTAGTTAAGTATTTCGCATAAAACGTACATACCATCTGTTTAGGTTATAGATATAGTGACCCAAATAATAAAGTGAATTGCATGTGTGTGCTTCAGCTGATCTAGAGATGAGCCCACATTTTCTGCATGGTAGAAAGTGCTGGGCTTGCACTGGTTTAAAACAAGCTTCTGTGTCTGGCCCCTTGTTTGTAGGGCAGATGATTTGCCATTAGGGATTGTTGATTTTTTCCTAATGTGTCCATATTCTGACCTGGGTTCCCTTGTTACCAGTACCAAATATGTGTCCTGGTAGAACTAGTGATGGGGCATTCTGAGCTGGTAGAGAGGTGGGCAGATTCATTAACCTGTTCCTCAGGGTTGTATTTGTTACCTTGGTATCTGTGTATTCTGTCATTAGCCATGGAAACTGCAGGTTTATATATAAATGAATAACATTTTCGTTGAATGAAAAGGATTCTGTATATGTTATGTAGAAAAACCTGGGTAACATGAGGTAAGAAGTCCTTATGTTGAGGCACTGTTGGTTACCAGGTTTGCCTTTCTGAGACGCTCCATGGATTTAATGTTTCATGTCTTGACACTTGGGTAAGAACCTTCCATGTCTGTGAAGAGGCGGAAGAGAATGTAAGGCCTAGGTTTGATTCCACGTGACTTTAGTTAAGTAACTGAAACTCCATGAACTTCGGTTCCTGGGGGCTCTGGTGATGTCCACCTTCCAAGATTGTACCGTCGGATCACGTGGATGGAGAGGAACATGGCTGGAGGTTGGTTCGTTATTCCTGCCCGCTGCTCCTTTTCCATCAGGGCGTGCTTCGCTTCCCCCTGTGTGCTTCCCATGCCTCCTTGCCCATCTCTGGATCAGAGTGTGGTGTCGTTGTTGGGCGAGATCCCCTGGTGAACACGCCACCCGAGCCAGCCGGTCACATGTGCTCTCCTGAACTCCTGACCTGTGTGACACGGTGCAAACGTGTATGATAGTGTCCTGAAGGGAAGGACTATCCATCCAGTACTTTCCACCATTTAGAGCCCTGCACCTGCTCTGATCTCTTAGAGTCAACACTTTCATTCATTCATTCACTCACTCACTCACTCATTCATTCATTCATTCATTTGAGAGTGAGCAAGAAGAGAGAGAACATGAGCGGGTGCAGGGGTGGAGAGCAGAGGGAGAAGCAGACTCCCCGCTGAGCAGGAGCCCAATGTGGGACTCGATCCTGGGACTCCAGGATCATGACCTGAGCTGAAGGCAGATGCTTAACCGACTGAGCCACCCAGGCGCCCCACTTTCTCTTTTTTTAAGCGTACATTAGCAGGCTTGTTTGTGTGCTTACATCCAAAGCCCCCTGACTAGCACCCTTGAGGGGGAATCATTTCACACGCAGATATATTCCTCTGTTCACGGATTACTTTCCTATTCACACACCCAGTGCTCGGTGCTGGGATGCATTCTGAGCAGAGAGAGCTGGGCTCTCTTGCTCCCTTGGGGTGGCGCTCTCTGAGCCCCGTTCCCTGGCTTCGCGGCAGGATCTGCACCCAGCACTGCTCCTCTGGGGGAGCGCAGCCTGAGGCCCAGTCCCAGATTAAATGTGGTACTAATGTGGTACAGTTCATCTAACTCTGAACACAGTTAATTAAGAAGTTTTAAGTTAAAAAAAAAAAAAGCCCTCTAATGCCCATTAGCTAATTATAGTGTTTTTAAAGAAGCCCTGTGACTCTCAGCCTTTTCATTTGCTTCACTTAGTTTCATCTTTTTATTTATTCAGTCTGGTCAAGACAGTATCTTAATATAGTTTTATATCACCAAGGAGGTGAAACTAGAACATTTCGGGCTTTTGCTGAAAATTGTGACCTTTGATTATTCATCCTGGTCATTTCTTTCTCTGTTCTATGTTGCTGTTGCAGCATTCAAAGCTGTGGACTAAGATCTAATAATTTAGAAGCGCCAGGGGCATTGTTGGACCAGGATGACAAGCCTTTAATGACTGTCTTAGTTAGTAAAGCCTTTGCGATTGCTGCATGAATATTCATTTGTGAAGCATTCATTGGTAGGAAAGTTGTAAATCTTATAATGTGCAAGCTCTTTTTTTTTTTTTTTTAAACAAATAACACTATAAGCCCTGGCCATTTTTTTTTTTTGAAAGATTTTATTTATTTGAGAGAGAGAGAGCGACTGAGCAAGAGATGGAGAGCACAAGTGGGAGGGGCAGGGCAGTGGGAGAGGGAGAAGGAGACTCCCTACTGGGCAGGGAGCCCAATGTGGGGCTTGATCCCAGGACCCCAGGATCATGACCTGAGCTGAAGGCAGATGCTTAACTGACTGAGCCACCCAGGCGCCTCCCCCCGCCACCCACCCCCGCCAATGTCTTTTTTTATCTAAATTTTTGCCAGTCATTGCAGAGAGGTGAGGATGCAGGCGGAGATGAAATACTGGAGCTGTCTTCACGTGGTAGAGGGTAGAGCATTGCAGGGGCTCTAGTAACAGAGAGCGCATGCAGAAGGCTGCAGGGTTCTAGCGACAGATCTAAGAGAGTTTATCTTCATGGTGCCGGAGGGAACAAGTGTAACTGCAGGCAGTTTTGTGGAGCATCTTCTGTAAGGAGAATGGACAGGTGTCATCCAACAGAACTCTCTGTGTCGGTGGGGATGTTTTGTCTCAGTGCTGGGCAGTGTGCTGGTCACTAGCCACATTGATTTATTGAGGAGCTCAGTGTTAATTTAACTTTAAATGTAAATACTACTGCTCTAGGTAGTTTGTCACATCTATTTGTGAGATAATGTTCAAAAAACCGTGGCTTATAGATGCTCAAAAGTGTTTATTTTTCCGTTTCAGAAATGTAGACGCACACGATACTTCCTTTAAACAACAACCTAGAGGCTACGTCTTTAATGTTCCCAGTGTCCTAGCACCATTGCACATGTGTGTCCTGGGTTCTCAGGTGGACCTGGGAACCCTTGCAACTGTGGGACTGTGGAGAAGGGCACAGAAACGAGAAATCTCCCTTAATCACGTGGGCCCCCAAATGAAAGGGAACAAAGAGGAGAAATTGGTATCCATTTTATCCCCCAGCATGAGATGGGGTGAGCATAGCTGAAGATGCGTTGCTCCTTTGCCGTTTTGGTATATATTCCCCCTCCTTGAATAGAAGGGGAAGTTGGAAAGGGACACAAAGGGAGGAAGGAAAGAAAGACACTTGGAATTAAGGACAGAGAGAAAGAAGGGAGTACCCGCTTCCGTGCCCTGGATTCCGTGCTGGGCTGCTGGAGGCTCTCTGAGACAGAGAGGTGACCGGGGCTGTGTCTGATCTAAGTGTTGGTCCTTCCTGCTTCTTCTGTTGATGCTGCCGACCGGGGTCTGGTGTGTCCTGTGGGAAAGAGGCCTGGAGAGAACGCTGGGCGGGGTCCTGATGGAGGCTTTGCTGCCTCTACAGCCAGTCGGACCACAGGGCCACTTCTCCGGCTGTTCTTCCCTTCTTGTCCAGGTACCCTGTTCAGTGCATTGCCCAGTGTAGGTTCTTCCCTGAGGGCATTTTAGAAAATATCTTCCAGATAAACATGTCATGAAGGTGTATGAATCAGTCTACTACAACTTTAACCTCTAAATGGTTGGCAGTTTAACTCTTGGACAAAACTTCCCATTAGTTTTCTATTCCTATACGATCTTACTGTTTTTTTATTTATTTATTTATTTATTTAAAAATATTTTATTTATTTATTTTGGGGTGGGGAAGGGCAGAGGGAGAAGCAGCCTCCCCGCTGAGCAGGGAGCCTGATGTGGGACTGGATCCTGAGACCCTGGGATCATGACCTGAGCTGAATGAAGACAGACGCTTCACCAACTGAGCCACCCCGGTGCCCGATCTTGCTGTTTTTTAAATGTCAATTTGTTCCTCATATCTCTTCTTCCTCCCTTTTCCATCAGACCTGTGTATAATGTTAGCAAAGTGACTCTCGGGTCCTCCACGCTGTGTCAGAAGCTTTAGTGAAGATTCCCTTAGCTGGAGGTAATAAATGAGCTTTGAACTTAAATGTAAACTGAGAATATTTCTAAGAAGGGATATTCTAGTTTAATGTTTTTTATTGGACTTACTTAGAGTGTAGAATGAAACAATAATCTGAATACTACCTTGCGGTTTTCTTAGCATGTTTTGTTCTCAATTTAGTTCTACTTACTGGAACTCAAGGACTTCCTATAATGATTTCATTAAATAAAGCCCCACATTGTCTGTTGGAATGCATCCTTTGTAACCATGTTCTCTTCATTTTGATTTCACATTTTTCCTTTTTAAAAGCACCGAATGCTTTACTCTTGCCAAGAAAATGTAAAGATCCCAGTAAGATGTGTTTTTCTTCTCTCCACAAGAGGCAGGGGAATCTGAAGCTTACTCTTTTATTTACTAGTAACTGGATTTAAATCAAGTCCGTCTAGTATTTACTTTTTTAAAGAATAACGATTATTTATTTGATTTCTTCACCCCAGTCCTTTTAAAGTTACAACAAAGTAATAATACATTTTTAATAGTGATAGATGCCATAATTTTATATTCCATTTTATTTTATAGTACCATTCACTAAAGAAACTGATGGAATGTGAATCTGCTTGTAACACACATACACACATACGCCCTTACCTATGTCCAATTATGTGTAAATGAAAGTCCTTAAAATCTTCAAATGTTATATTCTTAATTTTTCCATATTAACAGCTTTATATTTAGTGTTTTAAGGTTTTCTGGCTGTTTTGGTGTATATTTTTGCAGTGGTTCTCAGACTTTAGGGTGTGTCAGAATTACAGATGGTTGGAGTTTCTGATTTTTTAGGTTGTGGGTGGGGCTCAAGACTTTGCATTGTGAAGAAGTTCCCGGGCTGCTGATGCTCCTGGTACAGGGACCAGCACACTCTGTGGTCATATTTGATCCCTCATAAGAATGCTGTGTGGTTTTGGGCGGATCTACATGAAGGAAATTAGGCTTGGGAGAAACTCATGCCTTTCCTAGTGGCACATAATGCGTTGGTGGTTGACCAGAGGCTGGAATCCATGAAGATCTTTCAGGTCTCCTCCTGCAAAGGGTAAGAGTTCAGGTCCCCAAAATGTCTCTCTTGATTTCAAATGCTTCATACTTTTGTCTCTTGTTTTTTTAAGAGCCATTTCTGGGGGTGCCTGGGTGGCTCAGTGGGTTAAATGTCTGATGTCAGCTCAGGTCATGATTCTAGGATCCTGGGATCAATCCCCTGCCCTTAGGCTCCACGCTCAGTGAGGAGTCTGCGTGAGGATTCTCTCTCGCCCTCTCCCTCTGTCCTCCCCACCCCGTGCTTGCGTGCTCTCCCTCCCACCCCCAAAGAGACATTTTTGTATTTAGGTATATCCTCCTCCAGTTTTCACGTTTAATAAATATATCTGTGATATTTTCTTCCCTTTTGAAGGTATAACTGGTTTTTGTACCTCAAAATGTTCTAAAAATGCAACGTCCTCCTATAGAAACGGAAAGCTTATATAACTTAAGACCACCCAAGGTTAATCAAGGATGTTGGTTTTGTACCCACCAGCCTGGTGCTCTGGCATTTTTTCACTCCAACTTGGGGTGGTGGTTCTAGGCAGAACCGTTATTTGTCGGTCCAGAAAATGAGCATGGACCACGAATGACCCAGGACAAGGAATCTGAAAATCACACCACCAACCTGTGGCCAAAGGGTGTTGCACCGACTTCAAGAGTATTATTACCTGCTACAGCTTCCGTGGAGAACTGATGGTTTGTCTTTCTGTGGTTGGTACTCAACCACTTAACCTAGTGTGGGAACAGTGACATCTAGAAGCAAACTATGGGGTGAGCTTCCCCCACCCCCCACTTCTGTCTGGACTAGTTCAGCGTGTTCCGTACGGTGTATGTGGAGGGAGATCTCAAACTCAGCGCTGCCCCGGAGCTTGGACACTGCCTGGTGGTCCTTGCTGATACTGTGATGAAAATGGTACTGTACTTTTATGATTTGTTTTTCTAGTTCCTGCCTTCTGTTTCCTCCTGTTTTTCTCCTTCTGTTCTACTTTGACCTTGAAATACTTTAATTCAGAAAAGAAGTAGTTAGAGAAAAATAATGGCTGGAGAACAAACTGAAAATCATGACCTTCACTATCTTCTATTATTTAGTATTTTTTTGTTGCTTCCCCCCCTCCCCCTTTTCGGTAGGACAAAGAAAGCCTTGATATGTTTTACTCAGTCTTGTTTTTCTGTTTCTGTTTTTTACTTTGTCTTGCTGGCAGTATTGATCTTTGTCAGTGTGCTTTCATACTGGAAAGTAATTCTGGGCTTAGCTACCCACCCCCAAACTTTTAAGATTTTATACGAAGGTTTTAATGTGCGCTAGGCTCGGTGTGGTGCTTTAGACGCTCTGTTTTACTTAATTGTCTCGTCAGCCTTATGAGATATTATTTTGAGGCAGTAGATTCTGAGAGGTTATATAGCTTGGCAAAGGTCTCACCCTTGGTACGTGATGGGGTTGGGACTTGGATTCAGGTCTCTCAGACTCCAAAGCTTAGGCATTTAAGGACTCGTCTCTATCGTCTCCCTGGGAGACCTCAGATGGAGGTTCCGTTTAATAATCTAGATTTCTTGAACTACGTAAGGCTCCATAGAAAATAAGATCCTGACTTTAAACTTCTCATATTTTCCCTTGTTACCTTGTCAGTTTTGTTTTTTTTTGTTTTTAATTATTGTAAAGAGAAGGAGGGCTTTGCACCGCTCTGGTAATATGTGTCTCTCCTAAGCACACCCACTGACAGCACGTTTCTTTGCTGTACCTGGGAGTTCTTATTCTAATCCTTTGGTCTTTAAAAGCAGCCTATGATGGAGTTTCAATTTGTCTTTTGTTTTTTAAGATATTTTATTTTATTTTATTTTTTATTTGAGAGAGAGCATGAGAGAGAGTGGCACATAAGTGGGGGGAGGGGCAAAGGGAGAGGGAGAAGCAGACTCCAGCCTGGGCAGGGAGCGGATTGGGGTGCTGATCCCACGACCCCAGGATTATGACCTGGGCTGAGGGCAGACGCTTAACCCACTGAGCCACCCAGGCGCCCCTTCAGCTGGTCTTAAAATCAGAGCGTTACCATGGTACAAACACCAATAATTTGCAGCGGTTCCATCACGCTCTTTCTCTTCACTTTGCCCTTGAGGTATCTGTCAGCTTTCAGAAAAGGGCAGCCACCCTAAGTGACTGAGGTGACCCACTCGTAAGGAGGTAGTTGAGAATCTCTCCCAAAAGCATATCCATTTATCACTTCCTTAGCCTCTCCTCTCTCTTAAATTTTTTTAAAATCTTTTCTTTTTACTTCTTATGTTTCTCTTCTTGTTGTATGAGTATGTATTTTAAGAATAGACTTTTGAAGATTATTTATGTGTTTTAGAGAGAGGGAGAGCAGGAGCCTGGGGAGGGGCAGAGGGAGAGGGAGAGAGAGAATCTCAACAGGCTCCACCCACAGCCCCAGGCCAGATGAGGCTGGATCTCATGACGCTGAGATCATGACCTGAGCCAAAACCAAGAGCCAGACTCTCATCAAACTGTGCCACCCAGGTACTTTTTCTTTCATTTTTTTTTAAAAGATTTTATTTATTATTTGACAGAGAGAGCACAAGCAGGGAGAGGGAGAAGCAGGCTCCCCGCTGAGCAGGGAGTCTGACACAGGGCTCCATCCCAGGACTCTGGGATTAGGACCTGACCCGAAGGTAGATGGTTAATCAGCTCAGCCACCCAGGTGCCCAACCCCTGTATTTTAATAGTAGATTTAGCACAGCATTCAGATTTAGAACCAGGCTCCCCCCTGAATAGGGAGCCTGGCACGGGGCTCAATCCCAGGACCCTGGGATCATGACCTCAGCCGAAGGCAAACGCTTAATGACTGAGCCACCCAGGCAAACCTCCCCCCCCTTAGTGAATATTCTTAATGGTAATTCTATACAAAACCAAACACAGATCTTTCCTCCCTTTTCCCCCTCCTTCTCCCTCCCTCTTGCCCTGTCTCCCTCTGTTTCTTCCTCCTTCTCTTCCTCCTTTCCTTCCTATCTTCTTTTCTTCTTTGCTCCTATAGCGAATAACCTGTTGACTCTTAGACCTTTCCCTTACTAGCTGAGTAGCCTTGAGAAAAATAATTCATTCATTTCAGCCTCAGCTTCCTTACCTATAAAAAGGTGACGATACTGTCTTTCTAGATATTTGTAATTTTTGAATGAGAACGAGCACACCATACGAGAAAGCACCTTTGTGCAGGGTCTGTGTGGGCACAGCGGCATGGCAGTGAGGTGCCTCTCTTCTGAATTAACAGCTGTGCCTTCTGGAAAAGTTACAAAATCCAAACACAAAAGGTAAAATAACATAGCGACTAAAGGAACGAATTACAGGCAGACCTATAATCTGACTGATAAGAGAGATACATTTAAAAGGGATGTGTGAATCACAGATGTTAGTGACCTGTGCTCCTTTTGAAAAGGAATTATTTTTGTTAATTAGATTGTCATCAGGTTTTAATTAAGCAATATTGGGTACAGTGAACAGTGAAATAAGATCTTTAAAATGGTGAGACAAGATTGTTTTAAACTTAGAATTCTCTTCCGAAAGTCCCACTCATGAGTGAAAGCTAAGGATATTTTTGGAGATGCTTAGAAATTTTCCTACCCGCAGACCGCATTTGAAAGAATTAATTGAGGCTGTATTCTAGTAGATACAAAAGGAAGTAAAAAAGAGAGGAAGACAAGGGTTGCAGGTGACACTGGAGAACAAAGGTCCCTGTGAAACTAACAATGTCTAAAGAATTGGGGTGTATGGTAAGAAAGAGTAAGAATCTGAAATTCCAACCCCAGACGATTCTAATTGGATGCTGGGAGCACCAGTGTGAGCAGGCTAGGAGGGAAGTGAAATGAGGCAAGTTATTTTTTGTCTTGCTGGGGGTGAAAATATATCTTAGTATAGTTTATTAAAAAGCAAACTCATTACAGAGTTTCTGTTTGGGGTGATGAAGTCTTGGAAATAGTGGTGATGGTTACACAACATTGTGAAGTTAATGCTACTGAAGTGTGAACTTGAAAATGGTTAAAGTGGCAAATTTTGTTATGAAAAATGGGGGAAAAATCAAATCAGAGTTGGTGAGATACATATTCATGGCGCTCCCCTGGGCATTATCTAGGCTCAGGGAAGCAGAGCTGGGACCGCCGCACAGAGCCGGGGGCAAGTAGACCCCCTCGTGCGGTCCATGCCAGAGACGGAGCTGCCCGAGGCCAGGACGCTCTCTTCTCCGTCCACTGCTGGGCCAGCAGCTTCTGAGTGATGGGGTAGTTTATGTGTGCAGCTTCCTGCCCTGCAGTGCCTGATGAAACAGTTTTCTCACTGTAATTTGGCTTCCTGTGCGCAGAGAGGACAGGCTGGTCAGAAGATGCTTGCCTGATCTTCCACTCATTATCTTTTCATTGTAAACGAATAAAGGTTTACAACTGAATGCCAAGAGGTTTGCTAGATACTTTTTCCAGGGCCTTCCTTAGTGTGTGTGATGGATGTGTGCCAAAGACCAAGTATCTTCCTTCTTTTTTTTTTTTTAAAGATTTTATTTATTTATTCGACAGAGATAGAGACAGCCAGTGAGAGAGGGAACACAAGCAGGGGGGGTGGGAGAGGAAGAAGCAGGCTCATAGCAGAAGAGCCTGATGTGGGGCTCGATCCCAACGCCGGGATCACGCCCTGAGCCGAAGGCAGACGCTTAACCGCTGTGCCACCCAGGCGCCCCCAAGTATCTTCCTTCTTAGCACTACAGTCCAAAGAGCGAATTTTAAGAAAACGTAGCAATATTTCCATCTACAGGTACTCAGTGAAATTAATACTTAATTGAATATTCTTTCATTTCTCCCCTTCCTCTTTCTATTGTTGTTATCCCGAAGGAATGCCTTCCATTACTGTGTTTTGTTTGTTTGCTTGCTTGAACTCATAATTTTCTATTTAAACAATGAGTATAAGCATGTTTATTTCTAAGAAAGATAGATAGAAATTTGGTGGTCCCTTTAGAGCTTCAATCTTACTTAAGAACGAACTGAATTCAGAAACATTTTAATTAAAATATTTAAAAGTTTCAAAGCTGGGGAGCCTGGGTGCCTCTGTCAGTTAAGTGTCTGCCTTTTGCTCGGGTCATGATCCCAGGGTCCTGGGATGGAGCCCCTCGTTGGGCTCCCTGCAGGGAGCCTGCTTCTCTCTCTCCCTCTGCCCACCCCGCTGCTTGTGCACTCTCTTTCTCTCTCAAATAAATAAATGAAATCTTTAAAAAAAAATTCAAAGCTTATAATCTTGAGATCTTTTTTTTTTCACAGTTGAGTTATTGAAAAATCGCTTTAGCTACTAATGTTCTTGTTGGTTTTCTGAGTGTTGTCTGCAATGAACCTCTTGAGCATTTTGAGCAGAAAAATTGGACAAGATTTTTAGTTTAGTCCTTGATTCCCATTCTCCTCATGTGTTCGTGCTTTGCTTCTTTGCCTACACAGCATACATGAGAACAAGACCGTCTTGTTCCTAGTTGTGCTTTTGAGCCCTCACCTTACGCCTTTTCTGTTCTTCATCCCGTTTACTCCTCTCTTCAGGGTAGATTCTCCGATCAGAGCTGTGCAGCTGGGCTCATTTGATCAACATATCAGCTAGTAATCGTATTCCACATTCTTGGCATGTTTATGCAGCAGATTATTTTTTCTCCTGTCTTTTCTCATTTTACATTTTATCTGAAGAACAATGAAAAATTATTCTTGTAGACCTTTTTTTCATAGGCTTTCAGGGTCGTTAGAGACATTCTCTCATGGGCTAACGAGACCAGTGATATTACGGAAAATGTACGGGGATGGGGAGTCAGAAGACCCTAGTTTAAATACAGACTTGGCACCTACCCCGGTTAAGGAATTGGTTGCAAATCTGTCGCTCTCGTGAGATTATTGTATGATGAGGTGTCATCTGGGGGGAAAGAGTTATAGCATTGACTGTGCTCGCCCAATATGGTAGAGATTTCATTGTCTCTAAGTTTCTGTGTTGATGTGAAGTGAACTTGGACCCCTTCCTGACTAAGTAACTAAACAAGAATTCTGAATTCCATCTCTTGGCATACCGGCCATGCCGTTTTGCGGTTTTATAGTATTTATATATGGTGAGAGACTGGGAGGGGAAATTGTGGAAGACTTTGAAACTCTGAAAAAAAACCAGTGGGTCTTCTGTCTAGTTCAACCAACCAGTTTCTCTCTGCCTTTTATTATCTTTGAGCAGTTTTATAACTCACTCTGTTGTAGAAATCAGGTAATAAAGCAAATGATCTTGTCCATGGAAAGCTAATTATGATGGGAGAATGCAATAGATGATTGCCTTATGTATACCGACCAGCTTCATAAATTTGCCTCTTTCTAGTATTCTGATGCTTGTATATTTGTTTCATCTTTGGATTCTCCTTTGAATAGGTTGTAACATCTCAGTGGTTCCCTAATTAATGAGTTTAACAAAAACTTTTATACTTTCTTATTTTTGAGATTTATGATTTTAACTTCCTTAACTCTTTTAAAATTATTCCTTAGCAAATCAGTAGAAGAACACAATTCTGGAAATTAATGGATCTCTTTATTGCTCATATCACTGAGCTCTGATCTCATTTAAAGAATAACTAATTGACCTAAATTATCTCTAGTCTGTAGTCATTCTCTGAATTTGTGATCCTATGAGTGTATGATTTGGTATTCTGTAAGCCCAACGTGCTCTGTCCTAAGCTTATTGATTTTTTAAAAACTTTTTAAAAACTTCTTAATTCCAGTTAGTAACATACAGTGTTATATTAGTTTCAGATCTACAATATAGTGGCTAAGTTTATTATTACCAAGGTGATTTGGCATAAAATCAAGGAATATAAGTATCTTACTTATATAAAATAATTGCAACAGAAGTTTTTTGTAGTAATTTTAGCATGCATGTATGTGCACGTAAGTTAGCATTACAGAAGATAATTTATTTTGGTGTTTATATTTCTCAAAATGGAGTTGTAGTACTTGAATTGCTATTGACGGTTTTCAGTAGTGAGTGAAGAAAAGGTTAGCATTCTATAGTCTGCTGTTTAACAAAGAGAAACGTGTTTGCCTGTAAAAATGATAACTTGGATGATAACACTATCAGTGCTGATAGACAATTGTGGGTGTTACTGTGGTCAGTGTAGTTTTTAACCATTATTATAGTCAAAGCCATTGATTGATTGATTGTAGGGTGGGGGGGTGGAGGGGAAGAGCAGAGGGAGAGAGAATCTTTAGCAGACTCTGCATTGTGCATGGAGCCTGACGTGGGGCCTGATTTCAAGACCCTGAGATCAAGTCCTGAGCCAAAACGAAGAGTCGGACTCTCAACAGAATGAGCCACCCAGGTGCCCCAGTCAAAGCCATTTCTGAAGCACTGTTCCTGCTGTTTGAGAACTCATTATTAAGCACTCATGGAATATGTGTGTCCTAACTGAGGCCACTTGTTATATGTTCAATACCACAGACTGGGTGGCTTAAACAACGGAAATTTATTTTCTCACAGTTCTATGGCTGAGAAGTCCAAGCGCAAGGTTTCAGCTGATTTGATTTCTGGTGAGGACTCTCTTTCTGGCTTGCAGACAGCTGCCTTCCTGATACATCCTCACATGGCCTCTCCTTCGTGTGTACTCATGGGGGGAGAGAGCAAACTGTGTCTCTTCTTAAAAGGCCACTAATTCCTATTGGATCAGGGCCCCACCATAATGACCTCATTTAACTTTAATTATTTCCTTAGGGGCACCTTCTCTAAATATAGCCACACTGGGAGTTAGGGCTTTAACGTATGAACTGTGCAGAGGCACACACATTCAGTCGTCGACAAGGTGTGCGATGTTAAAAGCAGAAATCACACATCTAAGGTACAGGTTGGGGGCTGATGGGAAATGCTGTCCTCAGAGGAGGCCAGGTGAGTGTTGAGGACATCAGCCATGTCTTGATGAAGTCCATGCTGCCAAAGCGTGTGCGGACGTAGACCATGTCAGTGATACGGACCCACTGTTACTATCTGATCTGATCTGAGTTCTCCACTCTTATCTCCATGCATCTCCCAAGAGGAGGAAAAAGGGCAATGCTCTTGTTTTTCTTTCACTTTGAAATTAAAGGCTGGGACCTCTCTGGGTCAAGGTGTGTCTCAAGATTTCTTTGAGCGTGCCTACTAGTATCTCAGAACGGACAGGTGTTTTATATTCTTCTCACTCTTAGTTTTTCCACCCAACTGCCTTCACCGGTTTGATGCAGTGGGAATACTGCCTCTTAGGGAATCATAAGACATGATCTTTCATGGATCCTGGGGTAGTTTATTTGGTTTAAAATTGCATAGATGGAGTTATTTCAAGTCCTATGGCTTTACTTCCATGCCACCTGCCTTTTCTCATCATTTATTAAAGCTAGCCTTTTGACTTTGATGTATGTCATGTTAGCACCTTGTAAATCCTTCTAGTAATACCTTTGTGTTAGTAAGGTGTAAACACTGTTGTTTCTACTCCATTGCTTCTCTCTCTGTCATTTTCATAGGGCTCTTTCGCCTGCTACTGTTCCAGGATATTAATTTAGAACAGCCAGCCGAATACTAGAACTCCCTCCTTGCTCATGGTGAGCTGACCTCTTTTTACCTTTCTCCTTTCAGATTCCGTTTGGAAAGCTCAATTTTCATAATCTTTTGAGCTACTGCTTCACCTCCCTGGTGCTCGCAATTCAGCAGCCTTACTATTTTCAAGACCCTGTACCAAGAGCGCACACCCAACCCAACTACTGGTTTTTTTCTGAACACGCTTTATGAGCTCAGTCAGGATTTTCATTGAATTTTCTTTCTTTACTTTGTAGGAAAGGGAATTTGCCTTTTCCCTAATTACCTCACCTTGCCTTTTCCTGACTTGGTTAATGTTTAAAGGATTTAGCTTGGACATTTCTGGCTTTTATCTCTTAGGCCTTCTCCTGTTTAGGTATATGGTGAGTGTCCAAGGTAGGTGGTGTTCAGTAGACTGTATTTGATGTTTCCTCCTTAGTTCTGGTATTCTGGAAGTTTCCAAGTTAGTCTACCTAAAAAGTACTGTTGTTGTGAATACTGCCTCTTTTGTATGGAGGTTTCCTTTCCTTCATTGCCCTGGACTTATCCAGAGTTTCTCATACTTTGGTTGATGGCTTTTCTCTTGTATTAAGGACTCCCATCTATCTGCCCTTGGTTCTAGACTCTATCTTTCAAAAGGGAATATGGACAATTTGAAGGGGTCTTAAACAAGACCCAAAAATATCATGAGAAGATTAATACAGTTAAAGGGGCTAAGATTACTTGACCTGCTAAAGAATAAGACTGTGGAGAAATTGAGTGCTGGGCCCTTCACAGAAGTTCCTTGTTTTCTCTGTGCTGAGTATGCCTGCCTGCTCTTAGGTGCTGGTCTGGAGAGCCTTTCCAACCTCATGGTGTCAATTGTGTTTCAGTATCGCACTGAAGAATCCAGAACTGTTTCTTACTGTAGGAAGGATTTGGATTTGACCCATGGAAGATACTGCTCTGGGATGTCAACACTGTGGTGGAGTAACTGGGAGAGGATCCCTGTGGAATCAGCCTCTGGACTCTTCCTCCCTGGGAAATTTGGAGGTTCCAGATGTAGGATTTGAATCTGGTTGCTGTGGCCCGTCTTATCTTCTTTTTCTGATTGTGACTCGAAGCCCTTCATAATGGTGGGAGAACAATGAGATGCGTCTCACAGTTCCTCAAATCCATTTCTTGAGTAAGAGTGGTGCTCAGTTCCAGGTAGGACAGTGTGGTGCCGCACACAGCAGCGTTCCACTGGGAGTCATGTGTCGCTGAGGACCATGTGCAAATAATGGGCCACCTGTCCCTGAGCCTGTGGCTTCTGTCTCTTCAGGTCTCACCTTTCCATTTACGAGCTTGATCAGAAGAGTCCAGGAGCTTGATCAGAAGAGTTCTCAGGTCCCCTGCAGCTCAGTCCTATGAGTGATAGTGGGAAGGAGCTTTAATTGTGCAGGGGAGGGAGGCTTACATAGGGGAGGGAGAAGTGGTAGAGAATCAAGAAAGAGGAGAAGGAGCGGGGTTAGGCCATGGGAGCCGGAGAAAGGGGAAAGAAGGAAGTGCACAGTAGTGGTAGGGAGGAGTTGACAAGAAGGACAGTGTTAGTGGCTGCCAATCAGGGATGTTTCCTAGTCTCGGAAGTGGATCTTTTCCATGGACTAATTGGACAGGCTTTGAGACCGTTTATTCAGGTTTCTCTTTCTGTTTCCTTCATTAGTAGGATAAAATTGTGCTATCTGTGAAGATTTCAAAGGATTATTTTTGTTATTCAAAATACCCCTGGAGTATAAGCAAAGGTAATAGTCTCTACTTTATAAAATGTGGAAAGGAAGGTGCAAGTCGGTGAAGCTGTTTATTCAGGAAGCCCATGTGCTAGTGTTGAATTCCCGTTTTTCAGCTCTCTCTGTTTGACTTTCCTGCCTTGAGCTTGTGTGGGTATCTGGAGGATACATCATCATCATGGATTTTCTGGGTTGGTGAGTAGAGGCGATCTTTGGTTACCCAGAGTGCCATACATGAGATGATAGTATTCCTATTATCCCTGAATTTCCTGAGTCCTTTCTGCGGCAAACAGGATGTCCGCTGTGCCGCGCCTACTGAGCAGTCAGCCTCAGGGGCTGGAGAGGATGTGAGCTGCTTAGTAATTGTGCGAACAGATTTCTTATATCACAGCCGCATGTGATTTCAAGGACATGTGTCTCTGCTCTACATAAAGTACAGACCAGGGTCTCTGTTTTTATTTTTGTAGCTTCAGTGATCAGTTTCTCTCCTGGGGGAGAAAAAGAACCCATGTGATGTACATTCTGCAGTAGAACATGTCCCTGCCTGGCATTTGGTGGCTTTGATCACATCTCTTTGTGGCTCCTTACATCACATGCTCTGTTCGTGTCAGTTCTGGGGAGTGTTTGCAAAGGGAGGCGTCTTTTGCTGGAAACTACTCTAGTCTTTGCTGCCCATTCTCTTCTGCCCTTCTGGATCCGAGAATCAGGAGGCAAGCGTCTGCATCATGACTTTGAGAGGAAGGTGGTAGATAGTTAAGATTCTTAAATAAATACACAGGATCTCTTGTTTATTAGAACTCCCTTACTTGGGAATGTTCAAATTAAGAAAAATTCTGCTTGCTGAAGAGGCCCTAATGAGACAGAGTTTTAAAGTACGTGATGTCTTTATTTACCCCAGCCTCCAAATGTACTATGGTAATGGACAGTTTTGAATTTCTGACACAGAATGGTTCCCTTAAGGAAATTTCAGAGTTAAAAATAAAAATCTCTTTGCTCCCTTTCTTTTTTAAATGATAGTAGGGAATCTGCTTCTTATTTTGTAAACTGGTGAACAGAAAGGAATGAATCAAGTGTTTTACTTGCTTTCCCTTACAAATTGTACCTCAGATTAACCAAGTAATGAAGAGAGAGTCTCTTTTTGGAGAAGTAGCTCAGTGAACAGATGAGAAAGTACTCAGAAGGGTCAGGTTTCTTATTTTAACCCCAGTGCGTCAGTGGGTCTAAGCAGTGAGCGTCACTGGCTGCCAACAGCACCACAGAAAGACAACTGAGACTGGATGTCTCCTGGTGAAATGTACAGCCTGTGAAATATTCTTGCTGAATTTTCAGCGGGTAATCTGGTCTGGACTCTCTCTGACTACTGATTAATAGGAAATATGGAGGACAGGGAAACAGAGTGAATTAAACATCAGAGAGATACAATTGTTAAATCTAGCCTAGGCAACTCTACAGGACAAATGACTTTTTTCATTAATTGAAGTAACTGAAGCAACATGAAATAACATGAAATAACATGAAGTAACATGAAGTAACATGAAATAACATGAAGTAACATGAAATAACATGAAGTAACATGAAGCAACTGAAGTAAAAAAGAAGGAAGATGAAATCTATGAATTAAAAGGATTAAGATATATATCAACTAATCCTAATGTCTGTACCTCTTTTAGATACCAATTTATACAACTGTAAAATATTATTATTATTATTATTTTAAAGATTTTATTTATTCATTTGGGAGACAGACAGAGCACAAGCAGGGAGAGAGGCAGAGGGAGAGGAAAAAGCAGACTCCCTGCTGAGCTGGGAGTCCGACACGGGGCTCAATCCCAGAACCTGGAGATCATGACCGGAGCCGAAGGCAGACGCTTAACCATCTGAGCCGCCCAGGTGCCCCAAACTGTAAAAAAATTATAATGCAGTTGGGGGAAAGGCATAGTACCTGAATATTTGGTTATATTGAGGAATTCTAGTTAGTGTATTTAAGGAATTATTACATTGAGATTTATCAAAATGAGCCCTGTAAAAAAATGTGAGCCCTTTAAATATTGTCAGATGAAATGTTGTGTCTGGGATTTGCTTCAAAAAAAAAAAATATAGGAAGCCCACTATTACAGGGTATACATGAAGAAAGATTGCCCATCATTATTGAATCTAGAAGATGGGTACATGGGGGTATTCTCTAGATTGATTTGTATGATTGAAATAGTCATCATAGAATGTTTTTTAAAAAGGGATGTTAGGTAAAGATAGGGAGTAAGACTTTGGGTACAATGGAAAGGAAATTGGGAGAGGAGGAAAAGAGAATAAAGTGCTTATTAGCATGGTACCTCATATATTCTATGTATTGAATACTTACTGGCTATAGTTATTTCCAAGCCTTGCATGCGCCAGTTCGTTTACCTATCCAGTCCCTCATTTGCTTGTTTCAGTAAATATTTATGTGCATGTATGATGTGGCAAGCACCGAACCACTTCCATAAATCAAGTAATATGAGTAGAACCCATCACACTGCAGTGGTATTTTTGGCCTGCACTCTTTCAACAGAGTCTTTGACCTGTGTGTGAATAGCTCCCCGAGTGGAGGGTTTAAAATGGCACTGTGTAGTATCATTCCTGGATTCATTCAAGTTTTGTCATCCGCACTCTTCTCAGTGTAGCTCTAAATTGTCTGCTGGGGCTTTGTCTTCCTCTTGAATCATTCAACTCTTAAAGAGTATGGGTGCCACCTACTTGGTTCCAGAAGGACCATCTCTGATCCCTGGCTGGGTTCATCTAAGTGACGGCCAGTTGAGCAGCCAGCCCCAGATTTATAATTGAGATCCTCTGGGAAGGCTCCCTTTCCCTGCCATTTCACCTTTGGAAGTGTTGTTACATTCTGGAAGATTTTCCAATTACTACATCTAATTACAAGGAAGAATAAATTACTGAAGCAAGTTAAATTATCTTGTGTGTCACAACAGTAATTAACATTCAAATGGGAAACTGCTGCCATTTTTATAAACATCACTAAGTGGAGACAGCACCCCTTTTGAAAGCAGAAAGCAAGCGTGTGCTCTCTCCCTGAAGTCTGGCATAAGGATGGTCTGGGAGAGTTGCTGGGTTGAGTGTTTAGAAAATCTGCCTGCAGGAGATTGATGTCATTGGAGAGATCAATTTTTGACTTGCCCCATTTTAATCGAAATCCTTAGAAATAGCAAACTTTCTGTGCAGTTATCATCGTCTCCTTTCTCCTCCTGGCCCCACATTGGTTTTCCTATCTCTTTTTCTCCATATTTTCAAGGAGGATTGGACACCAGTTTGAGACTAGGCTTTTGTTGGAAAGAGGCTCACAGCCTTTTCAGATTCTCCTCAATAATTTCATACTCATTCTTTGCCCATTCAGTGCTCTACTGCCATGAAGATGTTTGTTCTTCGTCTCTGTGGTCTCTTGGTTTTATTTTGTCTTTCTGAGCTCTTCTGTACGGTGAACAGACTTTCCTTGCTCAGTTTAACTTCCAGCCTGGCATTAATATGTATAGTAGCTAGTAATTTTTAATGGCAGTGCTGAAGCGATAAACTCAAAGTGACAAATTCAAAAGGAAGAATGCCTTTCAAATTATAGAGTAACGGCCCCCACAACTAGAAATAAATAGTATTTAGCTACTTTCACCCTCATTTGGGGAGTAGTGTGTGGGCAGTTAAAACTCACCAAGGTTTGGGAAGATCATTGGAGTCTGCCGTTGGTGGTTGGGGCTATGAATTTTTGTATTTCTTCAGTAATAAGTGAAGTCTAGAATTTATTTAGACAGTTGACACGGCAAATCTGGGTCAACTCTGCCCTTTGTAATGATGAATTGTTACCATTTTTGTTCTTGTTATGTTAAATTTACAAAGTCTTAAATGCCGTGAGGATTGTGAGCGATGGGATCTAATTTAAGAAAGCAGTGAAGTTATAAATTCTGCTCATAACCCAGACGTGGCCCTTAATATTCCCCTGCACTTTTCGTTTGAAGAGAAGCACATTAGCAGAGTGTGTGAAGGTTTAAATCACTTTCTTCTTAATATCTTAAGTAGGTGCCTCTGCTGCTGTGAAAATGTTTGACGAAGTCATGGGTATAAGCAGAGGTCTTTGTACCATCGGGTCAGTGAATCACAGTGGTTCCTATAATATTCAAATCACAGGCCTGAAAAAATTTGATTTCTCTTCCTTTTACTTTATATTAAAATAGAAATCTATTTCTACTGGTTTGGTTAAAGTGTGTAGTTTGGGGATTCGTGCATTTTGCGTGTCTCTTATGCATGTGTTCTTCTAGCTCAAGAGTGGCTGACGTCATCACCTCACCGGAAGAGCCAGCATTTACTGGTGTCGCGGGCAAAAGGCAAATATAGATGTTATTCTCGTTGCTTTGAAAATGTTTTCCTGTTGCTGATGGTGAGATCGTATATGTCATTTTTGTTGTAAGGAACAAAATACTGCTTTCTCCTTACAGTATCAGTTCAATTTTAAATGGTGTACTGTTGTTATCACTGTTATTTTGATGTTTTCTCTCTCTGCCAAGGGCTCTGGAGAGGCAAATATGGCCCCAAAGTGTGGTGTCCTTTTTGGATCTGGGGCAATGGCAGAAAGTAGGAATGGTCTTTATACACGGGTCCTCATCAGTACGGTTGAGGAAGATGAATTCTGTTTACTGATCTTTAGTTTTGCAACTCCAAAGTGTCATATACAAAATCAGAATTGTCCCTGTAAAGGGGCTTATGTTGGGGTCTGAAGGAGGCCATGAAATGAAAAGGAGGATACTGGAACGGAATAAAAAATGATCTCCTTAGTGCTTTTGTGGAACTTTAGCTCAGACTGGAAGACTTGTTTCCCCATAATCTAGTTGCTTTTGAATAAATATCCGCTCTGAAAAGGACTGTGGAAGGTGTAGGAACTGGGGTCAATACAAACTGCTTTTCACAGAGAACGTCTTTAAGGTGGGAAACTCCTTCGAATAAATCATGTATTTCGAAAAAGCCTTCTAGTCTGTGTTTTATACAGTATAGTACATTTGGAATCATGGCTAATTTTACTTGTTTCATTTACAATATATTCAAAAGCCCTCCTCAATGAATAGTTGGTAATTAGGTGATTGACATATTCTCCCACTTGACAATCATACGCGCCAGTAAATTGCCCTCTATTTTCCAGGGGTATTTCCAATAAATGCTTGAAACTTTCCCTCGCAAATGTTGTTGAGCAAAATTGTAAGGGACTGAAGGATACTTTATTTCCACAAATTGAGTGAATGCTCATACTGGGATGCCCTGTTTTCCTTCATAAATGAAGTACTTCCAGATTTGTGATGGAAAGTGTGGTTCAGCTTGCCTCGTAAGATAGGAATATTTAAAGTGTTTTAATCCTTGGGTGGTGAGGGAGCTTTAAAGGTTAAGGTATCACTACAGTGTAAAGGTTACTTATAGACTATAAAGAACCTTTGTTTGGGTAATTGTTTTAGCAAATCTCAATGACCAAAGCAATTATTCTACTTGACTGGTAAACTCT
Organism: Ailuropoda melanoleuca; assembly: GCF_002007445.2. Taxonomy (NCBI): domain Eukaryota; kingdom Metazoa; phylum Chordata; class Mammalia; order Carnivora; family Ursidae; genus Ailuropoda; species Ailuropoda melanoleuca. Next base: position 66,451,441 of record NC_048225.1, read on the forward strand.
CAGGGATACTTTTTGTTTGGTTTTGTCTTATTTCCTTTATCATTAGGAAAATCCAAAGTTTATTTTCATAATTTATGTAGAAATCATCTTGAAACCTAACTTTAATTTTGTGCAACAGAGGGCTTGTTCCCCTGTCACAAAATACCATGAGATAGTATCTTGTACACAAATGTAATTTTATGGCTAAAATTAATGTTATGCCTGTATTGCCAAAAATCTTTTCTTCATGACGCATAGGGAAGCTACTCCATGAGCTATGCTTACGTTTTGTTCCTCTAAGCCCATTTTTTTAAACTTCTTCTTCTTTTTTTTTTTTTTAAGATTTTATTTATTTATTTGTCAGGAAAGAGAAAGAGAGCACACAAGCAGGGAGAGAGATAGGCAGAAGGAGAAGCAGGCTCCCTGCTGAGCATGGAGCCCAATGAGGAACTTGATTCCAGGGCTGTGGGATCATGACCTGAGCCTAAGGCAGATGCTCAGCTGACTGAACCACCCAGGCGTCCTCCTAAGCCCATTTTTAGATTGAATTATAATTTACAAACAATAAAATGTATATATTTAGATAGAATTTGATGACATGTGAATATTGATAGATACTCATGTAACTCACACTCCCATCAGTTGGTAAGATATTTCCATGAACTTAGAAAAGGTTATAATATTTTAATTTATAATATCATAGTATTCCTAATTTTAAGAGTAGCAGAGAAGCATGGCTTAGTGATCAGAGAAAACCTCTCTTCACTTTATTAGGCGCTTACCAGATGCAAGTATGATGGAGAAAGACAGATGTTTTATAACAAACAATTTAATCATTGCTGAGACTCTGTTCTGTGCCAGGTGCTCCTTTAGCTCCTAGAATAGAGCCGTCTCAAGTATAAGGTGTTCGTAAGTGACAACACTCACTCCACCCAAAAACAAAAGTGTGATTTAAGTAAAATGATAAGCAAAGGCAAATCAGGCAAATTAAAACTAAAAGAGGGTTGCCTGGGTGGCTCAGTTGGTTAAACATCTGACTTCAGCTCAGGTCATGATCTCGGGGTCCTGGGGTGGAGCTCTGCTTTGGGCTCTGTGCTCACCAGGGAGTCAGCTTGTCTGCCCGTCCCCTTGCTCGTGCTTACTCCCCACACCCCTCTCGCTCTGTCTCTCTCTCAAATAAATAAATAAAAATTAAAAAAATAAAACTGAAAGAAAGGGATATCAATATCAGTGTCATATAAATAGAATTTAAGGTAAAAAGCTTTAAATGAAATCAATTTATATCTTTCATAAAAGATATATAACTTTTTTTCCTTCAATTATCCTTGAAACATTTACCAAAATTGATTCTTGGTGGATATAGGCCTCAAGGGTTCAACTCCACCCATTGCTTGAGAACTAAAAAACTCTAACTCTTAGACTGAAGTGGAAATTAAAAACTTTTTATAACATAAAAATAGAGAATCTGATAAAAATAATAGAAAACAAGCAAATTGTACTCAGAAACTCTTAATTTTAAAATAGTGATTCCTATGTCATAATAGAAAATTTCCTGGGGCACCTGGGTGGAAAAGTTAGTTAGGTGTCTGACAATTGGTTTTGGCTCAGGTCATGATCTCAGGTTTGTAGTATCGAGCCTCTCTTTGGGCTCCATGCTCAGCTTGAGATTCTCTCTCCCTCTGCCCCTCCTACTCATGCTCTCTCCCTCTCTCTCTCAAATAAATAAATCATAAAAAAAAATTTCCTGGTTATAAAAAGAAAAGATGAGTGATTTGGAAAATAGCATATATTTTGCATACAGAAGTGCTGACAAGTCTTGTAGGACTGTAGAGATTTCAAATACAACAAAGAAAATACAAAGAGATTTACAAACTTGAAACAATATAGGAGATTAATTGCAGAGGTGTACTGTGCTCACAGATGATAAAACTAAGCATTATAAACATGATGGCCTTTCCAGGCTAAACGGTGTTGAGGCATCATCCCAGGTATTTATTGATCATTTGGAAGAATTAATAGACAAGAGAGTGTACCATAGATTATACAAAGAATCCACAAAAAAGTACAGTTAGTCTATAAATGTATGGGGAAAAAATTAACCTTACTAATAGTCAAAGAAAGGCACATAGTGAGATACCATTTGGCAGAAATTAATAAGAATTGTTAATGTTCAAATGTTAGCAAGAGTTTATTAGGCAGGGACTCTCATTTACTACTGTTGCATAAATTGATTTCTGTTTTGCGACAAAGAAAATTTTTTTTAAAAGATTATTTATTTATTTATTTGAGAAAGAGAACAGAATGAGTGAGAACATGAGTGGGAAGGAGAGGCAGAGGGAGAGGGAGAAGCAGATTCCCCACTGAGCAGGGAGCCTAATGCAGGGCTTGATCCCGGGACCCTGGTGGGATCATGACCCGAGCCTAAGGCAGACACTTAACCAGCTGAGTCACCCAGGTGCCCTGGGACAAAGCAAGTTTAGAAGTATTTATCAAGAATCTAAAACTGCTCATAATACTCTTTGGTGAAATTTGTAGTTGTACTTTTTTTTTTTTAAGTAGCAAAGAATGAAAAGTTCAACAATGTGGAATTGGTTAAATAAGTTATAAGTAAAAGTATAGAGAAGTTACATACAGCTATTAAGCACTTTTAATAATATGGGAAAATAATCATTGTGTGTTGTAAGTTGAATGATACGTGTATAACATCATTCTGATATTTTGGTAGGGAAGAAGTCACAGTATGTTAAATTCTTAGTTTTAAGATAATGCAAAATATATTACTTAAGTCTTGCCTTTGATAGGAAATGCAACAAAAATCCCCCTTTCTTAAGGCATAGTATATCAGATTCCCTGTTTTTCTCCCCTGTATTCTATGATTTCTTTATTTTCTGTAATGGCCAGAAAGCAAAAAAAAAAAAAAAAATTATAGTTCTCAGAATCAAGCTATAGCAAATTTTAGTTGTCACTAAAGTTGGAAATCAAAATATTTCTGTAATCTGTGAAAAATGCACTTATAGGTACATTTTATTTTATTTTAAAGATTTTATTTATTTGAGAGAGAGAGAGCATGCATGCACGAACGGGGGGAGAGGCTGAGGGAGAAGCAGACTCCCAATTGAGCAGGGAGCCCAATATGGGGTTCGATTCCAGGACCCTGAGATCATGACCTGATCCAAAGGCAGATGCTTAACTGACTGAGCCACCTGGTGCCCTTATAGGTACACTTTAGACCTGACGTTTCTTGGCCTGTCTTTAGATCTGGAACTCAAACCTGGGACTCACAGTCTCTTAAACATCCTTCTTTAACTGTGATCTTGAACAAGAAAGTACATTTTGATGACTAATCCAGGACTTATTTCCATTTATTTGCTTTTCCAGGAACATGATTTTTTTTTTTTGAGTAAGCTCACTTAAGCTTGCCCATTTCATATGTCATATTATTATATGTCTTTCAAAGAAAGTAAGTTCTGTTGTTTGTTTGCTCTATAACAGACTTTCACTAATTTCCCTTGTCTCTGCTTGACAAATTAACTTTGGCATTTTTCCTTTTGATTTACTAATTTCTCACCACTTCTTCTGTTCATTCTGTCTGTTCATTCCACTATCGAGAATAAACATGAACTTGCCCATGACTCCAGTTCCTTGGCATCAGTCCTTTGCAGAGCTCGTGGATTGGTAATCCTAGTTGATTAGTATGTCAAGGTTTAAGTTTGCTGGGTAGAGGGGATTGGAGAAGGACACCTAAACTTTTAGGAAACCCAAGCTCCCTAAAGAATTCAAGAGAAGAGAGGATTTCACTCCTTATTAAATCAATGCAAAATGACAGGAAGCATTATAAGTATGAAATCATATCTTATAAATTGGAAATTTAATTGGGCCTGAGTGTGTAGTAGTTGATATTGAACCTCCACCTTGGAAGAGCCTTTATCTTTCAAGTATAGGATAGAATTGGAGCACAGAGGCCTTTGTACAATGACACTGGATAGATGTCATATGTTAGCCTGAGCACCCCTTTCTTAAGACTGTGTGAAGCATAATGGCAGCGAGGTAGACTTGGCAGAACCATATCTATGACTTTTGGGCCTGAGTAGGTGAATTGCTTGACCTGATTCCTCTGGATGCAGTTGGATTTTTTTCTGTACACAGCAGAAAGGAGAGGGTCTTGATACTTCTCAGCCACATACAGTGGTCTGTCATCCTCCATCACAGTGATAGGTAGGCATTTCAAAGAAATCAGAATTCTAAAATGCAGCAGCCTGTACACTTTCTTCATCTTTTTTTCATTCCAAGGAATGTATGATGGGGCAGAAAGTTTGGTCCCTGGTTTAGTATTTGTATCATCAAACTACCTTCACAGATGTGAGTTCTGCCTTGTAGCCACAGTGTAAGAATGTGTTACCTACGTTGTTAAAAAGATATCAAGAAGAATGTGTTGTGTACTGCTTTTTATTATTTTGAGATCATTTTAGACTTCACATAGAGGCAATATACTGTGAATCGTTCCCTGACGTTCCTTTTCCTCTTGCTGGATCTGGCGGGGATGCTTATCCATGTCTCCCGTTTCTATGCATATGTAATCTCACGGAGGTGCTTTCTCTACGAACTTTATTGATTTTTGAATCATTTTATAGCTCTTACTTTTTGTCAGACACCACTGTAATTGATTTTATTGATGAAATTATTGATTAAATTATTTACTGCACCACACATCCACGACGTTTACTATTAATACCTCCCATTGTACACATGAAGAGCTTGTGGCTCAGGGAGGTAAGTTTGTCGAGCAGCTCTGTTGCAGACTAAACCCACGCAGTCCGGCTTCAGAGTGTGACCTCTCAGCCAGCACTCTGTTAACATCTTGCTTTGGTCTTGTCTCCTTGAAGCAGGGCATTCAGAGAGGAGTATCAGAGTGCCTTACTTACAAAGGACTGAAAGACAAACAACCCAGTTAAAAAGATGGGCAAATGGCATAAGTAGACATTTCTCTGGAGAAGTATATAATTGGCCAAGGAACACACGAAAAGGTGCTGGATCATTAGTCATCAGGGAAATGCAAATCACAACCACAGGGAGATACTACTTAACCTTCGCTAGGATGGCTGTGATAAAAAAGGAAGAAGAAAGAACCTGTTGGCAAGGATGTGAGAAATTAGACCCCTTGAACATTGCTGGTGGGGATGTCCAACACTGTGGACAACAGTTCCTCACAAAATTTAAACGTAGAATTGCCATATGACTGAGTCCTTTCTCTCCTCCATGTACTGTTGACCCCTGAACAACAAGGGTTTGAACTGCCCGAGTCCACTTACGTGTGGATTTTTTTAAAAAAGTATGGTACTGTAGGGGCACCTGGGTGGCGCAGTCGTTAAGCGTCTGCCTTCGGCTCAGGGCGTGATCCCGGCGTTCTGGGATCGAGCCCCACATCAGCCTCCTCCTCCGTTAGGAGCCTGCTCCTTCCTCTCCCACTCCCCTTGCTTGTGTTCCCTCTCTCACTGGCTGTCTCTCTCTCTGTCAAATAAATAAATAAAAAATCTTAAAAAAAAAAAAGTACGGTACTGTAGATATATTTTCCCTCATGAATTTAACATTTTCTTTTCTCTAGCTTGCTTTCCTGTAGGAATGCAGTATATAATACATGTAATATACAAAACGTGTTACCTGACTGTTCGTGTTACTGGTAAGGCTTCTGATCAGGAATAGGCCAGTCATTGTTAGGATTTTGGGGAGTCAAAAGTCATACATGGATTTCAGTTGTGCCCCGTTGGGGGAGGGTGTTGACTCCCCTACCACCTGTGTCATTCAAGGATCAACTGTATACCCAAAGAATTGAAAATCGATACTTACCGAATACGTGTACACATATGTTCATAGCAGCAGTGGTCACAGTAGTCAAAAGGTAGAAACAGCCCCACTGTTCACGAAGGATGAGTAGCTAAGCCGGCTGTGCCGTAGCCCTGCAATGGAGTATCATTCCGCCAGTAAAGGAACGAGTACGGTACATGCCACAACATTCAAGGCTTCAGAAAACATGCTGAGTGTAAGAAGATAAACACAAAAGGCCACATTTTATGTCCCACTCATAAGAAATACTCAAAAATAGACAAATTTATGGAGGCAGAATTCAAATTAGTGGTCACCACTCTGAGATTGAAGGGGGGGAGGCGGGGAGCAACTGCTAGATAGCTATAGGGTTTCCTTCTGAGGCAATAACAATGTTTTAGAGCTAGGTAGAGGTGGTGGTTGGTTGTACAACACTGTGAGTGCACTAAACGCTACAGAACTGTTCATTTTATTTATTTATTTACTTATTTTCTTAGAGAGCAAAAGAGAGAGAGAGGTCACACACGAGTGGGGGGTTGAAGGGGTGGAGGGAGAGGGAGAAACTTGAACAGGCTCCACATTCAGCCAGGATCTTGACACGGGGCTCAAACTCACGACCCTGAGATCATGACCTGAACTGAAATCAAGAGTTGGACACTTAACCAACTGAGCCACCAGGTACCCCTGAATTGTTCATTTTAAAATGGTTCATTTTTATGTGGATTTTACCTCAATACAAAATTTTTAAAAATTTTTGAAATGGCTCAGGTATCCCCCATCACCTTGCCTGCAGTTCCTGCCTTTGTAGTGGCTTTTACGGAGCCCACACTCACATGCCCCGTGGTGAGAAAGCAATTCGGCAAACATTCCAGTGAGTACCTTGCATGTACTGGGCGCAAAGGTCGACATGGTCCCTAGACTAGGAACCCACCAGTCCCAAGCGTCAGCGGTCAGAGGGACAGACAAACTGTGAAGGCTCTGTGTTGACTGAGCAGCTATTCAGTAAATAAAGGGCTTACGTTGTGGGTAAGCAGAGGGATAATGCGTCTTTTCACAAGGTGAGTTGTGAGCAGGGATTTGCTGGACTCACCCGCATGTCTGGGCGGTGTAGTGCTCTCTGTCTTCTGATTAGGGTTCCGTCTCGCATCCTGGGACAGCTGATTCTGGTGAGGGAAATGCTCGGAAAGAGCCCTACACACATCTCTGCCTTTGCTATTCATGCATAAGAAGGGGACACACTGGCGTGTGGNCTATTCGTGCATAAGAAGGGGACACACTGGCGTGTGGCCCTGTGACGCCCGCGCCCAGAACATTCTTCCAGTTCCACACAGGCCTTTGATGTCCTCGGGCTCTTTTCTAAGGTGGCCAGAAGCTTTCAGTAGACCCTGGAATCATCTCTACAGTTGCCCAGAGGAGCGGAAAGAAAAAATAGATAGTACTTTCTTTCGCTTGGGACGCAGGGAGGTCGAGCTGTTGGCCTGAAGTCAGGTGACGGGTGTGGGGCCTGGAGGCTGAGCCTCGTTGCCACAGTTCCTCAGCCCTTCGATTCAGACGGTCATGCGCAGATGCTTGGCTTCTGTACAGTCCTCTGAGGGTACTGAACTGGGTGTCGATTTGTCAACGTCTACACTGGCAGGGTTTCCCCAGGCTTGAAGCCATACACGGAAAGGTTTACTTAAAAAATGTGTGAATCGCTGTGATACGCAGGTATTTATTTCTTCACTGTCGAGTTGGACACATTTTATATATTCCCGTGTGAAGTACAGTCCGTGATCAGACACAACATACCTTGCCCCACCCAATCCACCCATTTACCCGTAGCAACTGTCAGCTGACTTACTCAAAATACCAGGCTCTGGGGGCCTCTTCCATTTGCACTGAAACTTGCCTGCAAATGTTCTGTGGCCATTAGCTCGAGATTATTCGAGCTTTTAATTCTCCACTGCTCCCCACCCCATTCTTGTTCCCCACCCCAGCCTCACATCACATCCCAGCCATGCTCTCTCCTCAGCCCCGCCCCCATCCCGCCTTGTTCCCCACTCCACCTGTGCTCCCCACCCCAGCCCTGTTCCCCACCCAGCCATCTCCCCATCCAGCCTTGTTCCCCACCCCATTCCTTTTCCTCACCCCAGCCTCATACCCCATCCCAGCCCTGCTCCCTCCTCAGTCCTGTTCCCCACCCCACCTGTGCTCCCCACCCCAGTCCTGCTTCCCACCCCAGCCTACTCCCCATCCCACCAGTGCTCCTCACCCCAGCCCTGCCCCTACCCCACTCTGCCCTCAGCAACATCCTTCTTCTGTCTCTTAACACTCAGTGGAAAGGGTGTCTTCTCCTGCTTTCTAGATTCCATTCTCTCTTTTTTTTCTAAGATTTTATTTATTTGTCAGAGAGAGAGAGAGAGCACAAGCAGAGGGAACAGCAGGCAAAAGGGAGAAGCAGGCTCCCCACTGAGCAGAGAGCCCGATGTGGGGCTGGGTCCCAGGACCCTGTGATACTGGCTTCTCTTCGAACTTGACTTTGTGACTGTGCCTGGACTCTGGGACTGTGCCTGGACTCTGGGTGACTGCCTTCTCTGAACACTTTGCTTCTGTGCTGAGCCCTGGCCTGAGCCACACCATACTCTTCCCCACGTCTTCTAAACCACCACCTGCCATATCTGTGGGCTCCTTTCCCCTCTTCCTTTGTGCCCTACACCCTCTCGGGGCGACCTCATTATTTCCCACAGATTCATTTACCATCTGTGTGTGCCTGATTCCCAGAGTTGGCTCGTGTTTTAATTACCATGGTGCACTCGCGGCAGCTAGCCCAGAACCTGGTATGCACCACGCATCCGGTCTGTTGTGAGTAAATGAACGGGCTGATGGATAGACGTTTTTCTAAAAGCACTGATCACTGTCTGGAAGATGCTGTTGTTACGATTATTCGTCACTTGTTTACAAGAGTGTAAACTTCACACGAGCAGAGACATTGTCAGTCTGATTCCCTGCAAGGACAGTGCCTCTGCTCATGGTAGGTAAGTGCTTAAGATGAGCAGGTGAGCTGGTATCTCAGCTTGGATTTACCCCAAAGATACAGATGTAGTGAAAAGAAGGGACACAAGCACCCCAATGTTCATAGCAGCGATGTCCGCAGTAGCCAAACTATGGAAGGAGCCAAGATGCCCTTCAACAGACGAAAGGATAAAGAAGATGTGGTCCATATATACAATGGAATATTACTCAGCCATGAAAACGATTACTCAACATTTGCAGCAACATGGATGGGACTGGAGGAGATTATGCTAAGTGAAATAAGTCAAGCAGAGAAAGACAATTATCATATGGTTTCACTTATTTGTGGAACATAAGGAATAGCAGGGAGGACATCAGGAGAATGAAGGGAAAAATGAAGGGGGGGTGATCAGAGGAGGAGACGAACCATGAGAGATTGTGGATTCTGGGAAACAAACTGAGGGTTTCACAGGGGAGGGGGATGGGGGATGGGCTACCCCGGTGATGGGTAGTAAGGAGGGCACGTATTTCATGGAGCACTAGGTGTTATACGCAAACAATGAATCATGGAACACTGCATCAAAAACTAATGATGTACTGTATGGTGACAAACATAACATGATAAAATTTAAAAAAAAGATGGGTAGGTGAATGAGCAGGTCCCGCAGGAACATTCTGATGCCAGGAACAACGCTTCTGTGGGCCTGGCTTCCTGGCTTACTAACTTTTTCCCCATCCCTGTGCACTCCCCCTGGACGTCCCTGGGAACTAGGGATGTGGAACTCATTTCCCCCCCAGTACCACCAGTGCTGCCCCTGCATATGCTAAGTAGAAAGTTAGAATCTTTTCTAAGAAATCTTCTCCCCCACCTCCCATCTTGGTGTTGCTGAAGAAAGAGGAAAGGATTAAGCATAAGGGGTTTGGCTCCCTGAGGCTGGCCCTGATAGCACTTGCAAATGTCTGCTCTCAGAGGCATTCCCTCACTCAGGAGAGCAGCCTTGTTCTTACACCCTCCTCCTTCATGCCCTGTTCAAAGGGACCTGTTAGGAGAAAGCGCCTCAACGCTTTGTGCAGGTTTACCCTGGTGTGAGCTGACTGTGCCGGGCGGGAGGAGGGGGGAACCCAGCATAGAACTTGGCCTCAACTCCCACAACTTCCCTCCTGAGCATTACTTTTCTGTGAGGGGGGATCCACTTCTTTGGACTTCTGCCAGTTCGGTTTCCACCTTGGAGGTTCTGATTTTCCTGGGACCTGTCAGCCCCCCTGTGCCCTGAGGTCCTGGGGTGTGGCTGAACAGGACTCCCTGGGCCCTGTCCCACACTGCAGGGAGCACGCACCCTGGGCCCCAGGGCATTCAGGTCACAGAAGTATTTTCTGTCTATTTCACCATCATTTGTGATTGTTGGTTTTTTGCTTTTGTTCTTCTTTTATTTTAGTTGCACTTGTTCCTTTATTCTAAAGTGAGAGCAGCTAAATCTATTTATCAAGATGCTTACATGTTCCCTTTTAAAGAGCATCGAAATTAATAAACACTGAGCAGAGAAAGCTAATCTGAAGTTGTGTTTTTACTAAGAGCACTCTAATTAACACAGGCTAGAAACAAATCAGCCAGCCTTTGCCTCTAGCAGTATCTGATCTTTTTCCCCCGTCTAGTGGGCCAAGACCTGATTGCCTTTATTTCCAAGTTCAGGGGGATACAGGTAAACAGAGATTAGAATGGCCTTGTAGGGAATGTGTATAAGCCTATAAAATACAAATATAAATTGGTTAAGGAGCAATAAAACTTCTTCCAAGTTCATGAATGCTTAGCAGCGTTATAAAGGCATGAACATATTGTCATATTTCAGTGAGCTCAGCCTTACCACTTGATATGCTTAATTATTTTCAAGGTTGTTTCTTTTTATAAAATCAGGGCGAGCTGGGAAATGTCAAGCAGCCCACAACTATGGAATGAACTCTGTTTTCATTGTCATTTTATAGTCACTTATGGTTGTGGTTTTGAGTTTCCAAGTTACGACTAGTCATTGAGTATAAAAGTCACAATAATTTATAATATTAGGAACATGGCACCCATTATTTCTCTAACCATGCATTTTCCAAAGATCTTTTCAAGCGAAAGAATGGCAAAAAATAATTGATGTGTTCTGGGAGTATGAATATTTAAAGGATTAGGTTAACAAGACTGATGAAGGTGATTAACCGTGCAGTAGGTATCTACAATAAAACAAACGTAATTGAGGCATACATCTGAAGGGATGACGTACTTCGCCCCTAAGCCGCATAAGGTATATATTAAGTAAGCTCCTTGTACCCCACCATTTCCACAGAAAATAATTTTTCCTTGTGTGAAGCCTATGCCTAGTAACAGAACATCTTCAATAAAAGTTGTAATTGTAACACTCGAGTGGAAAGGCTAAGTTGCTCATGATGTGGGAATATGGGATAGTTCATGTCTTTTTATTGGAATCCTGACACACCAGGAATCTCTGTACAGCTGGAATAACCCTCACACTTGATTGTGCTTGAGTGTCTGAGGTGATTCTTGGCCATAGGCATCCTAAGTGAGAAATCTGATGCCAAGATTCAGATTGTTGCTGCCACCAGCTGTTGGGAAATGCTAGCTGTTTTGTCACAATGACTGAAAACAAAGGACTCCTCGTGTAAACTTGGATTCAGAGGTAATGCAGACAGAAATTCCAGAGCCTCATAAACAGGAGATGAGAACTTAACATGGCTCAACAGCATTCTCAGCCATTCTGTTAGTTTAGGAAGAATTAACGTGCCTCGAGTGGCAGTTGTGTTCGGATGGGTTGGCTGCATGGCTTCAGCCCAGGCTGTCCCTGAGGCCAACCCAAGTGTCACTGGGCCAGGCTCTGACAGACTTGTCCCCAGAGTCTCCCTCGCCCCCGTGATGCTTATGCTCTTTGGCTTCACCTCGTTCCGGAGCGTTCTCTTGGCGTGATGGAGGTAAGCCTTGTCCGTCATTTAGCCAACTTGGACATGCTTGCTCCTCAGCTGGTGATCGTTTCTGTGTAGCCTCGCTTCACTCTCGTGCTGCCTCCTCACTTCAGAAACGTTGCTTCCACAGATGTAGCCTGTCCTCTGACAGAGCCACCAAGGAAAAACCAACTTAGCTTCGCCCATCTGATACATTGCAGCTTGGTTCTATCTCACTCACTCGCACTGGGAGCTCCCGGGGCTGCCACACCGTCCCCTGCTCTGTTCCCGAGCTCTCCAGGCTCCTTCAGGCTGCCCATGGGCTTTGATCTCTCTTTGTAATAATCTTCTCACACTTCTCTAACTGACACACACACACACACACACACACACACACACACACACACACACTGTTTCTGGCAAACTCCTGCTTCCAAAGGGAGCCTTCCCTCATCCATCTACACTCACACTGGCAAACCTTCCTCCGGTTCCCGAGTCCCTGACCCAGACTAGATGAGGTCTCCCTATCAAACTATTGCCCTCTCCATCATACCCTGTCATTTTCCATGATAGAGCACTTATCACAACTGTTATATTGTAGATGTTTATTCATTGGTGGAATTCCACTAGGATAGGAGTACTGTCATTTTTGTCCATTGGTGTATCTCCAGAGTTTAGCACCGTGCTTTATGGTTGAAACATGATGCATTTTTGTTGAATGAAAGAATATTAGCTTTTCACGATCAGCGTTCCTATTCCTGGTCTGAAGGCTACTGTTGGCTTCACTGGGTGAGAGTCACATGAGGGTCTGGATAGAGACCAGAAGAAGAGTTACAGTTGTGTGTTGAAGGGAAGATCAAGACGTGGGACGACATATTCCGGCCTGATGGTCATTTGAAATATCCTCTTCTTGGGCAGATCTGTGTTTGATTATCTTTTTAGGCTTTGGATTAAAAGCTTTGAGGTCATACATTTATTGTCAAGAATTGATGGAATAATTACTACGTTGTAGGCACAGGGCTGAGCTCCGTGGACACGTGGTGGGGAGACAGTCATCAGTCAGTGACTGGAGGCCGCTGTGCTGGGACAGAAGATTCTTGGTGTGGCAGGAGCATAAAGGAAGCCAGCTGAATCGCATGTGGAGGTGGGGGAGGCTTCTGGAGGCCATGATGCCTGAATGGCCCTTTGAAGTCCTCCTAGCAGATAGTTTTGTGAGAGCAGATGTGGTGTGGAAGAGAGCACAGCTGTGTGAAGGCGGGAGAGTTTAACAACCTGGCACACAGGGGCCCCTGAAAGCGGCTCAGGCTTACTGGGGCTCAGGACCACAAGGCAAGGCTGGGCTGGAGGCAGGAGCCAGTCAGAACACTTTAACAGGGGGATTTTGAAGTTCACAGGGAAAGCCACTGGGCCCCAGAGAAGTGGCGTCTCGGGGGTCCCCTGGCGGCTGTATTTGCCTTTGCAAGCAGCTCTACTTGGAGGGGCTGGGTGTGGGGGTGCTGAGGAGTGGAGCGAGGGAAGAGGTTCCCTAAAGCAATTCCTGGAACACTGGTCTGGTCTGGTATTTTCTTAGTCTTGGCGTGCAGGGCAGTACCGTTGAGGGTGAGTGGAGTCAGCAAACAGCCCCACCTTGGGTCTGCCTCCG
>NC_048225.1:66471794-66496912 GCF_002007445.2 Ailuropoda melanoleuca
AAAGGACTCCTCGTGTAAACTTGGATTCAGAGGTAATGCAGACAGAAATTCCAGAGCCTCATAAACAGGAGATGAGAACTTAACATGGCTCAACAGCATTCTCAGCCATTCTGTTAGTTTAGGAAGAATTAACGTGCCTCGAGTGGCAGTTGTGTTCGGATGGGTTGGCTGCATGGCTTCAGCCCAGGCTGTCCCTGAGGCCAACCCAAGTGTCACTGGGCCAGGCTCTGACAGACTTGTCCCCAGAGTCTCCCTCGCCCCCGTGATGCTTATGCTCTTTGGCTTCACCTCGTTCCGGAGCGTTCTCTTGGCGTGATGGAGGTAAGCCTTGTCCGTCATTTAGCCAACTTGGACATGCTTGCTCCTCAGCTGGTGATCGTTTCTGTGTAGCCGCTTCACTCTCGTGCTGCCTCCTCACTTCAGAAACGTTGCTTCCACAGATGTAGCCTGTCCTCTGACAGAGCCACCAAGGAAAACCAGCTTAGCTTCGCCCATCTGATACATTGCAGCTTGGTTCTATCTCACTCACTCGCACTGGGAGCTCCCGGGGCTGCCACACCGTCCCCTGCTCTGTTCCCGAGCTCTCCAGGCTCCTTCAGGCTGCCCATGGGCTTTGATCTCTCTTTGTAATAATCTTCTCACACTTCTCTAACTGACACACACACACACACACACACACACACACACACACACACACACACTGTTTCTGGCAAACTCCTGCTTCCAAAGGGAGCCTTCCCTCATCCATCTACACTCACACTGGCAAACCTTCCTCCGGTTCCCGAGTCCCTGACCCAGACTAGATGAGGTCTCCCTATCAAACTATTGCCCTCTCCATCATACCCTGTCATTTTCCATGATAGAGCACTTATCACAACTGTTATATTGTAGATGTTTATTCATTGGTGGAATTCCACTAGGATAGGAGTACTGTCATTTTTGTCCATTGGTGTATCTCCAGAGTTTAGCACCGTGCTTTATGGTTGAAACATGATGCATTTTTGTTGAATGAAAGAATATTAGCTTTTCACGATCAGCGTTCCTATTCCTGGTCTGAAGGCTACTGTTGGCTTCACTGGGTGAGAGTCACATGAGGGTCTGGATAGAGACCAGAAGAAGAGTTACAGTTGTGTGTTGAAGGGAAGATCAAGACGTGGGACGACATATTCCGGCCTGATGGTCATTTGAAATATCCTCTTCTTGGGCAGATCTGTGTTTGATTATCTTTTTAGGCTTTGGATTAAAAGCTTTGAGGTCATACATTTATTGTCAAGAATTGATGGAATAATTACTACGTTGTAGGCACAGGGCTGAGCTCCGTGGACACGTGGTGGGGAGACAGTCATCAGTCAGTGACTGGAGGCCGCTGTGCTGGGACAGAAGATTCTTGGTGTGGCAGGAGCATAAAGGAAGCCAGCTGAATCGCATGTGGAGGTGGGGGAGGCTTCTGGAGGCCATGATGCCTGAATGGCCCTTTGAAGTCCTCCTAGCAGATAGTTTTGTGAGAGCAGATGTGGTGTGGAAGAGAGCACAGCTGTGTGAAGGCGGGAGAGTTTAACAACCTGGCACACAGGGGCCCCTGAAAGCGGCTCAGGCTTACTGGGGCTCAGGACCACAAGGCAAGGCTGGGCTGGAGGCAGGAGCCAGTCAGAACACTTTAACAGGGGGATTTTGAAGTTCACAGGGAAAGCCACTGGGCCCCAGAGAAGTGGCGTCTCGGGGGTCCCCTGGCGGCTGTATTTGCCTTTGCAAGCAGCTCTACTTGGAGGGGCTGGGTGTGGGGGTGCTGAGGAGTGGAGCGAGGGAAGAGGTTCCCTAAAGCAATTCCTGGAACACTGGTCTGGTCTGGTATTTTCTTAGTCTTGGCGTGCAGGGCAGTACCGTTGAGGGTGAGTGGAGTCAGCAAACAGCCCCACCTTGGGTCTGCCTCCGCCCTCGAGAACGCCAGAGGAGCTCTGTGGACCCTCGGAAGATTCCTTTAGACTCACCATCCCCTTCTAATCTGCCCTTAAAATAGTGGCTTGCTCCTGGGTGTGACCTCTGAGCACATCCGTTGCCTGCCCACTGGAGTCATCTGGGGGTTGCTTAACCTGGGGCTGCGTCTGCCCTCAGGTGGGAACTGGGACGGGCTAGAATCATCCGAGATACCACACAAGGTTAGGCCACAGCCGCCCTCCCTCATAGCTCCCTGCCTTCTCCATTTTCCTTGACCTCTTTATTCTCTGATTCTTCCAGAAACTCAATTACCTTTACTTCATTATGCAGAGCAATTTAACTCTCAAACATCCTTAGGCTCTGGGCCCACCTTTGCAAATCCGGAAGCTCATTAATGTTTCCCAGCACTGAAGAACTGGCAGGGGCTTTGAAATTTCTGCCTTTTCTTCCTCCCCAGGTATCTCCGACTGAAAAGCAGCGGTGGAGAGATTTATTTTCCCACTAATATGAGTTTCACACCTCCACACCTCAATGTCAGAAAGAGATAGTCAGTTTCAATTTTCAGCATTTTTTTCCCTTCTCATGCATATTAGATAGGTAAAGAATCACATGGAAATCCCTTTATCTGGAATTCCAAATAAATGAAAATATTAAAAAAATAAAGAAGCACTTCTCTGAAGTGTTAGTGAATAGGAGCAGGTAGTGACAGGAACGGGTCTGGAAGAATGAATTCTGTCAGTTCGCTGTTCAGAGGCAGAGAAATGAAGGCAGCGGGGCTGGGAGCCTGAATTTAAGAGACACATCAACCTGGTTATAACTGTGTCTCTTCTCCCTCCTAACTTTGTGAATCTGGGCAAGTCACTCAACCCAAGCACTGGTAAAATAAAGGTAGTTCCTGCTGAGGGGGGGTGCTGTGTGGGGGAAGTTTCAGTGAGGTATGAAAAGTGCTTGTCCTGTCCCGTTCACAGTATCAAGGACCCAGGGAGCCCTCAGTCCCAGCGGCTCTCATCTCGCTAAGTGAATTCCGGGGCTGTGTTCCCTGTGTTCCTGACACTCGGAACAGGCTGGTCTTCTGTTCTACAAACCAAACCTTGTTGTGCCCTTGCCCTTGCCCTGTCTGGAATGCTTTAGCAGACACCGCTCCGCACAGGCCAACACCCTTTCAAGCTTTCTTCCTACTGATAGAATTCCCAGGGTTGTGGGGGGGCTGCGAAAGGCCCATGCCAGCTCCAAGCAAGCAGCCTTCCAAACTGCCTTAGAGTAGCTGTGGGACAGAGTTCAGAGCAGACGTAAGTGGGGCTTTTATGGTCTGGGCTTCTGGAGAAGCTGCTATTTTCTGGTCTGGAGGGGCTGACCAGGCTGGCCGGGGCTTGTGCCCTTCCCATGTCTCCATTCTTGGTCATGAGAATGTGGCACAGAACAGCCCTCCGGGTGAGCAGAAGGGGGCAAGCAGGCAAGATCGGAGAAGAAAGATTGG
Organism: Ailuropoda melanoleuca; assembly: GCF_002007445.2. NCBI lineage: Eukaryota > Metazoa > Chordata > Mammalia > Carnivora > Ursidae > Ailuropoda > Ailuropoda melanoleuca. The sequence goes on from NC_048225.1 coordinate 66,475,207, forward strand.
AAGGAGTTTGGGTCTGCCCATGGCCTTGTGGAGCCCCTGTGAGAACAAGAACCACCTCTCTGAGCAAACCATTTTGTTTGGTGTGTGTTCTGATGTAAGCGGCTGATGCAAGTCCCATTGTTACACGTGCTCTTACCCTATCCTTTTCAAAATTAAATCAAATTTTTATGAGGGGCTCCTCCTCATTCTTCAGCATTCAGTTGAAAATGGTCTTCACGGGGGCACCTGGGTGGCTTAGCCTGTGGGGGGTCTGACTTTTGACCTCGGCTCAGGTCTTGCTCTCAGGGTCGTGAGTTCAAGCACAGCCTTGGGCTCTACACTGGGCTTGGGAGCCTACTTAAAAATAAATAAGATAAATAAGGGAATGGTCTCCACAAAGAGGCCTTCTCAGGTCATCCCATCTAAAAGTCGCTGCTTCCACATGCCTGTGACAACACTGTTTGACTGTCATCCCGTTGTTAGCACGACCTTAAATTATCTTGTCTCTCTGCTTCCAGTCTGCACATCTCCTGTGCCGCTCACTGCTCTGTCTCCAGCGTCTGATGGACATGCTCAGTAAGCGTTTCTTAGATGAACATAAAGTACATCATCGAGACTGAAGAGCAGCGTTTTCAGTTCAGTGCCTGCTAGTTTGTTGGGTAAAGAAAAAAATTGAGGTGCAATTAATGGTATTGGCCTGATGATACATGTGTAGTTCTATATTCTGCGCTTGTTTGTGTAGTGACATAATTCAGATCTGTAAACTGAGCACTTACTCCCGTGTGCTAAGAATTCTAGGCACCTACTGGCTTTTCGTATTTTTCAGTGGTTTGTGTAGAATAAAGAGGTACAGGGACGCGTGAGTGGCACAGTCAGTCATGTCTCCGACTCTTGGTTTCAGGTCAGGTTGTGATCTTGGGGTCCTGGGATCGAGCCCTCCCGTCAGAGTCCCCACTAGGCATGTGGTCGCTTGAGATTCTCTCTCTCTTTCTCTCCCTCTGCCCCTCTTGCTCATACTCCCTCTCTAAATAAATAAATACGTCTTTTAAAAAGTTTGAGAAAAAGGAAACCTAAAAATGTGCACCTTCCTCTACCTTTACTGGATATTTCTAGAAAAAACAAGAATAAAGCCAGTTTCCTCTTTTAGCCACTGTGCATTTGTTTGTTTATCCTAAAGCGCTTACTCAAAGTGAACTTTGAAATGTGTGGTAAACTTTCAAACAGAACTGTGTTTCTGTCCCAGTAGAAAAATGGCCTTTCACATACATTTCCGTGGCTTCACATCAAAACGTGCTATTTTGCATATCAAGACAATCTTCTTTTCTTTCTGTGTGTTTCAGAGGATGACTGTGCATGGGATGAAATTTTAGTGTCAGACACATCAGTTACAAACCAGTGGATCCGCACCACTTTCCATCCATGATGAAGAAAGAGACTTGGGGGAATAATGAGTCTATTTTTACCTGAAAGTAGCAGCATTCAGGAAAGGATGTGTTCACTCAGCGATCAGTCATACCCGAGACTGTAGACCAGTGTGTGTTTTAATAATTCCTTCTGCAACCTGCATATCCCCTGGCTCTTTACTTACTTAGAGGTCGCTTTACCTCTCGGTTCTTACCTCCAACTCTCCGTTCAATCTGCTCTGAATAACCAGGGGAGAATAGGCCCGTTTCCTAGAATAAATAATTTAAGCATTTCGGTTTCTTGCAATCTTCAACCTGCTGGGATCTCACTGGCCATATATTTCTTTATGAAGCTCATCTTCCATCGGACGTGTGGTTCCGGATCCGTCATGTGGTGGTCAGAGCATGCGGTTCTGTGACACCAGATTTTAGAAGCCCCATATAGACGGGCTGGTTTGCAGATTCTCCAAGCAGTTGGCCTGGGAATTGATGGAGTTACGCTTGTCTCTTGTGTAACTGCAACAACCGATTGCAGCGGAGGGCAACCAGAGGAAAAGAAGGCAAAAGCTTGTGGCGAGAGGAGACTCGAGTCCCTTAGGAGGCTCCCCAGCTGAACCAGGGGAATCCTAGTGTTAAAGTCGGCTTTTTGCTTCTAACAAAGAAGGTGAGTAAAAGGAGCAACTGGAGAGGGAAGGCCTCTCGGCATCGGTCTCCTTGCTGCTCTGTCAGGAGAGGTGATGTCTTAGTGACTGAGAGCCTGTCTTTGGAAAGCTTGAGCTTCTAAGAGAAGGGATTTCTACAGCGTGTTGTGGTGCGGAGCGCGGGCCGTGGACGAGGGCCGCCTGCCCGTCTTCTGCTGTGGGGCAGGTACTGTTCCGCGCCTCGGTGTTATCATCTGGACGCTGGCGGCTGTGTAGCCAGAGCTTCCTGAGGCATAATTTGCTGACGCGGCCAAAGCGCAAGCTGCAAACAGGCAAAAACGTGTAGGTTGTGAGTCCGTGCGGCAGTGGGAGGAGGGCTGGGAACACCTGTGCGCTGTTGGGGCGGTGGCGGTGCCTGGGGCAGCCCTTGTCCTCTGTCTCACACCACCTGCCTTCTCAGGTTTGCTGACAGAAGCCCCGAGTAGAGATCTCCTGCTCTTCCCAGCAGATGTAAGGCAGAGGCTCCGACTTTGCCTGGTCTGCGTGTGAACTCTTGGACTCTGCTCTCCTGTCTCCTGTGAGTCCTTTCTCTGTGAGTGGTGCCCACATCGAACCATTTTTCCAGACCAGACACCTGAGTCATTTGATCCTCCTTTGTGCCCCCACCTGCACCATCTGATCAGGCATCAAGTACCTTTTGACCTCTGTCTTCCTTTTTAGTGTAGTTAATTCCCACACGACCTTCAAATTCAGCTCAAATGTGACCTCTTACAGGGACACGTTCTCTGACTCCCCCCTTCCGTCTGATTCAGGGGCCCCTTTTCTTTGCTCCCCAAAGCACCTTGTGAATATTCTAGAACACACTTAGAGCACCGTCTGTGAACGTTAATTTCTTCTTCTAGATCCACAGCTCCTTTGCGCAGAGATTGGGTCTTATTTGACTTTATATCCCTAATTCTTGGCGTGGTGCCTCACAGGATTTTAATGTTTATTGAAGGGATGCGAGAAATGGGTCTTAGTGAGTTAACGTTGCAGTGTAAGCAAGATGTAGAATTTTTTTCATAGGGAAACATGTTCTCAGCTCCCAAGTAACTTAGCGTTATAAGCTTAAGAGTCTTTGCAGATGGTGTTCTACATGTTCCTTTGTTAAGTTTAGAGTGTGAAACTCTTGAAACAATTTAATTTTGTATACTGGTGAATTGCTTGTCCTCTGCCCTCACCCCAGTGGCAGGATTTAGACAGTCCTTTTCATGTGGTTGTTTTATGTCCTTTCACTTTTTTGTTACCCATTTCTCAGATTTCTGAGACTAAGGGCTGTCTGATGAAAGGGTGTTATTGGCTAAATTGACTTGAAATGATGAGAAGGCCCAAGAATGATGAGAAGGCCCCGTTTGACGGTTAGTGAACTTGCCCTGCAGCGAGGCCGCAGAGTGAAGGCGAGACGATGATCCAAGTTGGGAGAGTAGCACAGAGTAGCACAGAGTACAAACCTCAAGTCTCATGGGCTTTGTGTGTACGAGGTCATTGGAAGCCAGAGCATGATTTCACGCTTGATGTGGTCCCGGTATCTGTCATATAATGTTTGGGCAGTGGAGGCCCAAGTACAGAGAATTTTTTCTGTCAACCTGGCTGTGAAGGGAGAAAGACAGTGTAGCTGGAGGTGAATTGGGATTAGAGGGGGGTTGTCTTTTACTTTGCTTTAGGATGAAACATTCAGAGCAGGGTTTTAGGCTGAGGGGAAGTCATTACTGGAACAAAAAGGGACTGAAGATGAAGCAGCAGTGATGGTTGCTGGAGAACCATCTGGAATGGAGGCAGGGAGGGAAAAATGTAGGACCCGGACACACAGGTGATCTGAGTTGGGGGGAGTGCTGTTCTCAGAAGGAGGAAAAGGTAGGAGACGGGCGTACCTGTTGTTCATGGGGTTTGCATAGAAAGCTGATGGCTGGTTTGATTTGCTCTGTGAAATCAGAAGCCAGACCATCTGCGGAGGGAGAAGAGCACGCACAGAAAGTTGGGGCTTGAGCAAAGGAGGAGGGCGAGAGAATCGGGACAGATCTGGACCATGGGATCCCAGTTTCCTGGGTCCCGAGCAGTTACAAGGATAAATAGTGCATCGTACGTGTGTTAGTGACACAGGCACAGAGTTCCATGACTTCTCCATGAGAGCTTTAGCAGCCGGGTGTTTTCACAAATCAAAACAGCAAACATTTCTCCCGTGCTTACTTTGTGCCGGGCACCAGTTACGTGCAGTAGACGCACAACAACACTATGAAGTAAGCTCCCGTTATTTCCATCCCCGTTTTGCAGAGGGGGCCGAAAGGCTGCACGTGCTGGTCAGTGGTGTGTACAGTTCCTAAGCCGCAGGGCTCCGCAGCCTGCCCTCCCTGGCGCTTTGCTGGTGTGGAGCAGAAGTACGCAGCGAGCACTCCGTGTTGTGCTCTGCCCAGCAGCTGAGCCACAAAGACAAGGACCAGGGGCATCGATGATGCTGATCCTAGAAGGGCGGTCGAGACGTCCCTTGGGTCCAGGTGGGTGGGAACGGGCGTGAAGCTGGGGTGGGGACAGGGCTTATGAGTCTGGTGTCTTTGGAGAACAGAGCATCCCAGGACTGGACTGCAAGGGAGTGGTTCCCTCATAGGAGGGGGCTCACGGTGCGTCGGGAGGGTGGGGGGAAAGGGGTTTCATCCAAAATATGTGTTTGCAGGTTTACTTTCCTGAGGTGTCCTGTTTTCCTTAAAAATTGTTGACCATATTAGGTATTCTTCTGGGAGCTGTTTTTGACCGCTCAATCTAGACACATTTCGTTACCTGTGGAAGAATCACTGAATCAAGGTCCACTCTGTCAGAGGACCAGGGATGGAACACAAGCATCTGTAGGGAGGAGGTGTGCTGGCATTCATTCCAGTCTACTGGGGAGTAGAGACTGTAAGTGGTAACACTGTTTCATATGGTCCGTGAATTTTATTAAAACTTTTTCATCTAAAACCCCCGCCCCCCGCCCCAGGGTGCAACTCCTGAGCCAGACTTCATTCACCAGTTATGCCCCGGAGGGCTTCCTAGAGGCACAGAACAGTGAGTTATATGGGTTGTGAGGGCACGTCAACTTTCTGAATGATATAGACCAAATTGAAACATAAAACACTCACTTTATACATGAAGAGACTTGGCAGCTGCCAGAATTAAGGCCTCACTCCAAATAATTGAGAAAATGGGAGAAAACTTTAAAACTGGTTTCATTAGTATTCTCAGTGTGATTCAAGAAAGTGTTGCATGTGTAGCTTAAGAATCCACAACAACGCAAAAATCCAGAAACTAAGAGCAAAAATGCATACACACATACACATACCCATCCGTTTAACAAGCTGTTAATTTAAAAAATGCTTTCTACATAATTCAGAGAAAATACAGCTCGGTTGTGAAGAGCAAAAGAAGAAGGGACATGTGTTTCTTGCTTTTTGTAGAAAATTGGATTTCACATCATCCCAGGCAAGGTCAGTGTGACCTGGGATTGAGTCATTTCTTGATATTCCATGGTTATCCTTGGTGGGAAAAAGATGGCCTGTGGTATAACACCGAGTCTGGAACTTTTTGGTCTCAGGATCCCTTTATACTCTTCAAAATTACTGAGGACCCCAAAGATACGTTTTTAAATGGGTATCTACCAATCTTTGCCATGTTCAAAATTAAAACAGAAGTTTAAAGCATTTAATTCATTGAAAATAAGAAATCCATTAAATTTTAAAATAAATATTTTGGTGAGAAATAACTTTTCAAAAACAGTAACAGATTGGGGAGAAAAACTGGCATTGTTTTACAGTTTTGCAAATCTCTTTATTGTATGGCTTCATAGATGACAAATTATTTCTTATATGTGCTTGTTTGTTCTGTCTTTTGTGATGTCGTGTAACATGCAGCCTCTGGAAAACTCCTCTGCCCACTCACGATGAGAGTGAAAAGGGCAAATACTGTTTTTTATACCATTATGAAAATAATTCTGACCTCTCATGTCCTCTGAAAGGGTCTTGGAGAGCTGCTTTGAGATATGCTGACATACACAGTAATGTTCTCCAAATAAACCAATACAAATATTTGCTGTGAGTTCCAGCATAATTTCTCTCTTCTTGGTGATGCACTCAGAGACTGCCACCTGGTCATCCAGATTAAATCTGCTTTCCTTCAAAAGCCCTTATTAAGGAAGTATATTTAGTCAAAGAAAATTGTTGATCTGTTCTTGAGAATGAAATGACACAGACGTAAATGAGAACGTTGCCTAAAATGTAGTAGGTACACAGAAACTTGGTTTCCTTCCTTTTCTCTCTGCTTCCCTCTTACACGCATCTAGTCTGAGGTGCCTTTAGTCTGAAGACTCATAACTCTTGCTTTACCAGGTTACTGTAGTTTAGGGTGACCGTCATCCCAAAGTGGCTCTTCCCACGCAGTGTCTCCACACATCCAGCTGTCAGTCCCTCCATCCGGTTCTGAACGTCCTGTGGCCCCAGTCAAGTACACCGCTGCCTTCAGTGTGTCCCCAGCCACTCTCCTCTTTCCACTTCTCCAGTATCCTCCTTCCTCCTCTCTGTCCCCAGTTGCCTTTTCTCTTTGCACGCTGTGGGCTGCCTCCTGGGAGCTTCTCTGCTGCGTCGCCCAAGCTCTCTCTTCTGGTTCCTGCTCCAGCAGCCACTGGGCTTATCCTTCACCTCAGGTGAGTAGGTTTTGCTTCCTTGGCTCCAGAGTAGCTTCCTCAGGCTCCCAGAAACAGCGATTTTAGTAAAGCTGGTCTTCATTTATTGTTGTTTCTCCAACCCCCACCCAAGGATGTCGACCTCAGACCTGGGGGTCAGGGTGGTCTAGTTGAGACTTACCTCTCCTCTTTACTCCTCCGGTGTCCCTTGACCACATGTGCAAGCATTATTTCTTCCCTTAGGATGACTATTTTCTCCAGAAGATTCTTTGTTCCTCCCACGTAAGAATCTTTGGAAGGCAGTCTACTAGAAGGTCAAACATGCCCAAATGTGTCTCAGTCTTTGGGTGTCAACAACGTAGGCTCTAAAATACCTCCGTATAGTGTTGAATATACTTTCAGGGTTGAAGTGGATAATTTTTCTGAAATAATCAAGTGTTTATTTATCTAATTAAATGATGTTTGCACCCATCTGCTGGTGGGATGGAGATTATGGGGAAAAGATGAACAAATAATTATTTCGTGTCTCCTCTTTGCTGGGCTCTAGGCTGGGTGCTCTTCAAGCTGTGTTTTTCATTCTTGCGATAATCTTTCAAGACAGGCTTATTGTCTGCATTTCACAAATGGGAAAACTGAAGGTTGGAAATTAAGGTTACTTATTTACTGCACTATATTTAAGAAGAAACAGGATTTTAAACTGCTTGGCCTCAAACCCCTTGCTTTTTCTGCTATGTTATAAGGACTCATTATCTAATAGAAACTCCCTCCAGCATGTAGAAGTCCGTGATGACATATAAAAAGTGGGGGGTTATGGGCCTAATATTTTTCCCTCGAATAGTATTTCAGGAGTAGTAACTTCTGTAGAATATCATTTCAGCCTGGAGCCAAGCTTCTAAACAAGCCTTATTCCTCTGATATCTTTCAGGATGGTAAACTGGGGCTTTATTTTCAAAATCTTCATTTTGGGACTGCACTCTAGATGGGGATATAGCCCTTGGGGCATAACCATGGTAACAGGGACAGGAATTTTTTTTGCTTCTGTCTCCCTGTGGCCTCTTCCCTGTGTCCCCATGTCTGCTGTCTTTGTTGACTGCGTCACGCCCTTTTTTCTTAGACAGGCATTCTCAGTTTGCTTCCTACATGGCTGCAGAGGAGGAATTCTTGGTTGGGGTTTTAGTTTTTCCGCATGGGCTATTCTTCTGCTTTATGCAGGCAGAAACATTAGTATATCTAGAATTAGCAGTGTAGTAATAAATCTTGTTAACCGGGAGATGTGAAACATGCTTCATCAGACCGTAGTAGACCTTTTTAGCAGGAGATGGTCTGTTTCTCTTATTCCCGTGAAAAGCCAGAACAATAGTGTAATAGACTATAGACAGTAGGATGACAATGGAAGAATCTAGAAAACGACAAACTAGGTAGTTGATCCCTGGTTATAAAAGACTTAATTACCAGTTCACTCATTCATTTAATATCTGTATTAATTTTGAAATTTGTTATATTTTGTTACAAATTTGGGATAAAGAGAATTTTACACGATTCACATTCCGTATTCTGGACTGGATTTTAATTGGAATTTTGGGGATTGTTGAACATGGCATCATCATTTTACAATAGCTGGGACCAGATTTTAGAGGAATTTGGAGTAATTGGTTTTCATCACAAACCTGTAGGAAGATGAATTGAGCTCTTCCTCCAAGTTTAATTGTAACCACTGCTGTGCTCTTGTTGAAATTAAAGCTGAACCTGACATTGGTGGCTTATTTTTGTTGTTGTTGAAATAATGTGTTCAGCGTGAGTGAGCAATACTAAAAACACAAAACCTCAGAATGAGTGAAATGCAATTAACTTCGCTTCACCAAAGTCATTTTTGCTGCTGCAGTTACCTGAATACTAATATCTAAGCTTGATGTGTCAGTAGAGTGAGAACCTTATAGCCAAAAAATGTGATATATTTCGAGAAAGAAAGGAGTATTATTATAGGTGTCCTGTATGTTGTGCTTTCTTTGGCTAGTATTTATTTCTTTGCTTTCAAATTGTTTGGGGAAGAACAGATTCTGATGTTTTCTTCTGAGACTTAAAAGTTTAAAACATAGCAAATTCGTGTTCATGCTAAAAGTTACTATGGTATTTTTTTCTTTAGAATCAACCCCAGGGAGATGAGTCAGAAACTAAATTTCTTTTTCTATAGCTGCAGATGAAAAAGAACAGAGAGGTTGAATGGGCTTCCTTATACATAGAAGTGAGTGGTTGATTCAGATTTTTAAAAATGGGTTAGGGGCACCTGGCTGTCTCGGTCCATAGAGTGTGCGACTCTGGATCTTGGGGTCGTGAATTCCAGCCGCACGTTGGGCACAGAGTGTACTTTATTAAAAAAAATGTGCAGATTTCATGAACTTCTTAGGATGTGGGTTAAATGATAGAGAAATCTTTGGGTAAATTGTAGACAGAAGCACATCTTTGTATATCACAGAACTTCATGTCTTACATGTGGTACTTTCAAAGATGGTCCTTAGGACATTGGTCTCTGTTTGGACGGCAGTCAGGATCTGAGGTTAATTTTAATATTCTACTTGGTACATTTTGGATTTTGTCTAATACAGCAGAATGTTCCTAAACAGAATAATTTTTAAACATGATTATATTGGATTAGGGCAATGAACACATTGTTCATCTCAATAATGCTTCCAGCTTTTGAATTCATTAAAATAAAAAAAAAGCTTTTCTTTATCTGCCTCATTATTTTTAATGCAGCTATGCCACAGAGCAGACTTAATCCCTTTGTTGGTGAGATAGTTAAAATTTCTCTTCTGAAAAGAAAAAAGTCACTTCCAGTTAGTCTGATACCTTTATCTTCAAGGTCTTTTGAACTATCTTCTCGAAAACAGAACCACAACTAAAATTGGGTACCAGTTGCAGTGAAGAGAGAGACGTGGCATGGGATGGTGGTGGACAGAGTAGAGGCTCAGTGATGTTGAGGTATCCTGAATGCAGAATCCACCTTGAGTAGCGCTGTGTTTTGGGCAGGAGGTCACTTAACATCTCTGGTCTCTCTTTCTTTCTTTCTTTCTTTCTTTCTTTCTTTCTTTCTTTCTTTCTTTCTTTCTTCTTCCCTTTCTTCCTTCCTTCCTTCCTCCTTCCTCCCTCCCTCCCTCCCTCCTTTCCTTCTTCCCTTCCCTTTCCTTCCCTTTCTAAAGATTTTATTTATTAGAGAGAGAGAGAGAACATGAGCAGGGCAGCAGGGCAGAGAGAGAAGGAGAAGCAGACTCCCCGCTGAGCGGGAAGCCAGATGCAGGGTTCCATCCCAGGACACCAGGATCCTGACTTGAACTGAAAGCAGACTTTTAACCTACTGAGCCACCAGCGCAGCCCCCAGAGTCTCAATTTCTTAATGCAAGGATTTTGATTCAGATCTCTAGGATACTTCCTAGTGTTTTTATCATTTGATCAAAATGCAACAGGAAGTATTCTTTTAAATCAAGACCTTGCCGATTTTCCATTCCCCTTCGAACCCCACATTCCCAGCTGGCTAGTGCCCTCATGGTCTAGTTTCCTTTACAGAAGCACTTCTCAAAGCAAGTGTCTCTCTCCTTGGTTCCAGTTCTCGGTTCCTCCCATGTTTTTCTTAAACTCTCCTCACGGCGCCTTGCTTGGTCCCCACCGCTCTACTCAGACTCCCTTGTCAAGGTTACTGCATTGCTGGGGCGCCTGGGTGGCTCAGTTGGTTAAGCATCTGCCTTCGGCTCAGGTCGTGATCCCAGGGTTCAGAGATTGAGCCCCGGAGCCTGCTTCTTTCTCTGCCTGTTGCTCTCCCTGCTTGTGCTCTCTCTCTGACAAATAAAATATCAAAAAAAAAAAAAAAAAAAAAAGGTTACTGCATTGCTGACCCCGTGCATTTGTCCTGGGACACGCCAGGGGGTGTAGGGTTCCCTTGCTCCCCACCTGAAAGCGCTAGACCCGTCCTCCACATGCCCCTGTCTGGTTAGGTGGTGCAGGAACTCTGCCTCAGTGTCACTGGGGTGGCAGGGTTGTGATAGATGCATTGTCACCTTACTGGTTATGCAGGTAAAGGCCTGATCCCAGCAGGTTGTTGGTGGGGGTGGGGAGGGTGGCTAGGAATGGGGATTGTGCTTTCATTTCAGATGCCACCAAGAAACCTTTCCTTTGAGAGAGTTTCTGCCACGTGCCCAGCACTGTGCTTGTCGAATGGCAGGTGCTCTCTACCTGTAAGATTTTTCTTCTCTTCCCCTTCCATCTTTCCTCCCCTCGTCTGTCTTGGTCTCTGAATCATCCTTCGGAATTAGAAGCACTGTGCACGTCCTCATTCACTTTGCTTTCAACATGTAATAAAGGTATATTCTTCGAGGGGCCCTTTCCCACCTTGCTCTCCTGTCTCCCGGTAAATGAGGGCCGCTCCCCGGGCTGTACCTGTCGCTCTTGCCACCAATCCTCTGAGCTATGGCCTTTCTCCATCAATAAATCATCCGAGCTGCTGCTCGTCCTGAAGGCGAGCCTGTCCTAGGCTTGGGAAATTAAGAGAGCAGCATCCCCTCCTTTCCCTTAGGGTTTGCTGAGGCCGTTTGTTTATGGTGAAGAATGTGCCACGTAGCTCCGCTTTAACCCGATCCACAACCATATGGATTCGGATGGAAGCGAAATGAGATATTGTGAATACGTTGGGTGCTTCTGCCACCAAGGCTAGATGTGAGGTGCATCTAATTATTCTTGAACAGACTGTCCTCTGTCGAGCACTGTTACCCCGTGTGCAGATGAATGAGCCGCAGCCTGCGTCTGACTCCAAAAACCACACAGGGCCATCCGGGTGCTCTCTGTCTGTTTCCTTCTGTGATGAGGTGGACAAGGCCATTAGCCTCCACAGGATTAGGAACAGTTTGGAGAACGCTCGAAATGTCCAGCAGCTTCTTTCCCTTTTCTCTGCCATCCTTGGTCCATCTCTGCCCTCCTTTCAGAATGCATTATTTCTGTCTTGCTAATTGTAGGCTAATTATGTGTACCTGGCTCCAGACAGCACGAGGCTTTAGGCTCCATTATTTAGATTCCACGGCCAGTTTACCTCCTTCCTGTTCTCCCTGCTTCCCTTCCAGCCCCTCTTATTCTGTCCCCCTCAAAACCCACCTTCCAGAACGGTCTGCTGTCAGTCACTGAGGCTACTGCACCTCAGATCCCTGTGCTGTCTGTCCTAAGAAAGCCATTTACTGGGGCGCCTGGGTGGCTCAGTCGTTAAGCGTCTGCCTTCGGCTCAGGGCGTGATCCCGGCGTTATGGGATCGAGCCCCAACATCAGGCTCCTCTGCTATGAGCCTGCTTCTTCCTCTCCCACTCCCCCTGCTTGTGTTCCCTCTCTCTCTGGCTGTCTCCCTCTCTGTCAAATAAATAAATAAAAGCTTTAAAAAAAAAAAAAAGAACCATTTACTTTTAAAGTCTCTTACTTAGGTGCCTGGGTGACTCGGTCAGTTGGGCATCTGCCTTCGGCTCAGGTCATGACCTCAGGGTCTTGGGATAGAGTCCCACATCAGGCTCCCTGCTCAGCAGGGAGTCTGTTTCTCCCTGTGCCTGTCTCCCCTGCTCATGATGTCTCTTTCTCTCTCTCTCTCTCTCTCATGCTCTCTCTCAAATAAATAAAGTCTTTTAAAAAAAGTCTCTTCCTTAATTTGCGGAGAAGCAGTTTTGCCCCATGTTTAAAAAGCTTGGCACTTGGTGGGAAGACAAAGGTTTGTTTGGATAGGGGGCTCTTTCTTGAACCCATGACATTACCCTGTATGTCTGTGCTCTGCTGACTTTAGTCCAGGAACATTTTCCTTCTGTTTGGTGCTCAAATGTCCTGAGCTGCTGGATGTCTCTGGAAATTCTGATTTTAAGAAAATGTCAAGTGTGAGGTAATGGTAGCAGTTTTATTACCATATTCTTGTCTTCTAAAGAGTTCTGTCTAGTGATGCCTGGGTGGCTCAGTCGGTTGAGCCTCTGCCTTCTGCTTGGGTCATGATCCTGGGGTCCTGGGATTGAGTCCTGCATCAGGCTCTCTGCTCAGCGGGGAGCCTGCTTCTCCTTCTCCCTCTTCCCCTGCTTGTGCTCTCTCTCTCTCTCTCTCAAATAAATAGATAAAATCTTTAAAAAAAAATAGAGTTCTGTTTAGTCACTTCCCTGTTCCCCCCACATGGTGCCCCCTTAGCCCTGGGTATTGTTCCTGTGAGATCACACACCACACCATCTGGTAATGTCCTTTTTCTTGTCTGTTTCTCCCAGATACCTAAGCTCCCTGAGGCCAGGGATACCCTCTACCTTATTCACAATCATATCCTCAGCAACTAGCACTTTGATCAGGACATTGCGAATACTCAAGTATTAATCCATAAACAATGATTAATGCACTTCCTCGTATTTACCCAAAGGAGATGAAAGCTTGTGGTTTCAAAAACCTGCACATGGGTATTTGTAAGCGGCTTTATTCATAATTGCCAAATCTTGAAGGAAGCAAGATGTCTTTCTCTAATTGGAATGGATAAGAAATTGGGCTACATCGCATAATGAAGTATTATTCAGCACTAAAAAGAAATGAGCTATCAAGCCAAGAAAAGACATGGAAAAGCCTTAGATGCGTATAATGAAGTTCACTTATTAATAAGAAGCCAATGTGAAAAGGCAGAGTACTGCGTGATTCCAACTCTGTTCCCGTCTGGAAGAGGGAGAACTCTAAACGCGAGAGAAACAGCCATGGTTGCCATAGGCTGGAGGGCACTGGGGAACGATGGTTTTTTTAGGGCAGCAGAAGTACTCTGTGTGACACCGTAACAATGGGTATGTATAACCCTACACTTGTCCAACTCCTAGAACATTCCAGATCAAGAGTGGCCCATAAGCTATGGACGTGGAGTGATGATGAGCCAGTGTGGGTTCATCACTTGTATCCCTGTACCATCCTGGTGGGGGATCCTGGTCCTGGGGGACGCCCCGCATGTGGGGTAGGGATTTGGTTTGTTTTGTTCTACCATGTTTAAAGGACGTTTTCCTCTCTTATTCATGTGCTTTGGAAAGTAGTACCCAAAAGTTACCAAAGAAAAGAAAAACCAAAAGACTGAGCCTGTTGAAGAGTCGTTTACTAGCCTGAGAGTTGAGCATGAGCTTTGAAGTCAGACAGCCCTGGGAAAAGATTCCCGCCTCTACGGCTCACAGCCCCGAGCCTCTGTCACCTCAGTACTGCAAGACTTGCTTATGCTCAGCAGATACGATCTCGTATTGTCACTAAGTGGATGAGGGCAGCTCACACACTGGGTGCTTGCTCCCCGCCAGCCATTGTGCTAAGCAATCCACACGGCCTGTTTTCTTTAACCCTACCAGGTCGGTTCTTGGCGATGAGACAGTCAAGGCTCCCAGGAGGTTAAGCTCCTTACTCAGGGTTACCCAGCTAGGAAGTGGCTGGGCTCCACGTGAGCACGCAGTCGACTGCCTCACTCCAGAGCCCGTGCCTGTTAGCTTGCAGGTTCCTTGAAGGTGGGAACATTGGGGGAGAGCATAGTACTTATACGAGAACCACACCTGGATGATCAAAACAAAGGAAGGGCTGAAACCGCACTTTAAAAATTGTCTTTTAACCAGTGACGCTGAGAGGCTTTCAGCGCCTTTAATTGTCCAAGCACGTGCATGAAATTATTTAATTAGATCCTGACAGCTCAGTATTATTAGCCACAATTAATGTATGATCATTGTGAGAATAAAAATTGCTATTTATTGACCAGCTGAGCGCTTTACACACTTGGTAACTAATTTTCAAGACCACCTTGCAGATTAGGTGCCTATCATTGTGCTTTCGTCTTACCAGCAGCAACGTGAAGCTCAGAAGTGTGAGTGAACTTGATGGAGGGCACATTGTAGCTGCAGGGCAGAGCTCAGATAGAGCTCGGATCTGTTCTCAGGCCCCCTGTGTTCCAGTGCATGCATGAATACCTTGGCACTGTGAATGGAGAGCTCGGGCTGTTTTCACTTTCTCAATGAAATCACCATAATATTGGTGTCTTATAAAGCAAGAAGAGCGTGCTGCCTGGCCTCTCCAGTCTGACTCTCCAGTTCCTGCAGAGGTGTGCATGGGTGAAAACGGAGCTGTGACTTGAGAATGGAGTCATAGTTTACATAATTGTTTTATTGATACTTCTGTGTAAAAAATCGAATTCCAGGGATCTTGACATGATATAAAAGGAGTGAGGCTACCTAAAATTTATTATTTTCAGTTTTGTGGGCTTTTTCTGTTGTTGTTTGTTTTAGAGATTTATTTAGTCTAGAGAGAGAGAGCACACAAGCAGGGAGGAAGGGAGAGGGAGAGAACCTCAAGTGGACTCTGTGCTGAGTGTGGAGCCTGACCTGGGGCTCCACTTCCTGACCCTGAGATCACGAACTGAGCCGAGATCAAGAGTCGAATGCTTAACCGACTGAGGCAGCCAGGCGCCCTGGGTTTGTGTCTTAGGAGAGAATATTTGCAGTTTTCAGGAGCCATACAGCCACACATAACACTACACACCCATGCTTTCCTAGTTTCTGTTAGAATAATCACTGTGTTCTGGAGACTGACTCCGAACTATTTTCAGGAAGATGAAGTATGTATTTTATCTTACGGCTCTGAGAATGACATTTGGCCAGAACTACATTTCCCATCATGCTTTTTCTTTTTTTAAAAAAGATTTTATTTACTTATTTTGACAGAGACAGCCAGCGAGAGAGGGAACACAAGCAGGGGGAGTGGGAGAGGAAGAAGCAGGCCCCTGCAGAGGAGCCTGATGTGGGGCTCGATCTCAGAACGCTGGGATCACGCCCTGAGCCAAGGGCAGACGCTTAACGACTGCACCACGCAGGCGCCCCTCCCATCATGCTTTTAAGAAGCAGTTCTTCCCCCTTTAATTAGGTTTGACAGCTTAGTGAAAGACTCTGTCTCCGCATTGTTTTCCGTGGCGCTCCCCAGCAGAGCGCCAGCTCTGAATCAGTCTGCTTCAGTATGCAGCGCTGGGAAGTGGAGGCCAAGTTGTCTTTCTGGCAGTTTTGTGCTCCCCAAGCACCTGTTTCCTGGTTTCTGAAGTAACTCTGTACGTACACCTCAGGCTGCATTCCGCGTCCCCAGTCTTCAGTGAAGTGGGAACACAGCGACTGTGTCCACATGTTTTCTATCTTGCTGCGATGTCCATAGGTCTTATTTATGAAGATTATTGTTATGCAAAGTCTGCCTTTATGGGCGGTTCTGTAAAATGGCTCCAATGAAAAACAAGAGGAGAGGTTGCCAGTCAACGTCAGCTAATCACATCATGATGTCCTCCTGTCATTTCTATCCACTGACCAGAGAAAAGAAAAAGGTAAATGCAGCCTCTTGAAATCTGCTGGGGGGGAGGGTACATTACTCTGTCCGTTCTTATGTAAGTAGAATAAAACAGCAGCTTCCCATTATGTATTCGAAATAGGGAAGTCTGTCATTACTTTATTCTAGGGTTTAATTAATCATCTCGGCTGCAGTATTTTACATGTTATGGTGAAGTGGAGTTCGATCAGAAACTGCGGTTTAATAATAATGGGTCAGTCAAACATAAAAATGAGCTTCAAATAACAAAAATCCATTTCTTCTTCAGTGTTGCCCTGAGAAGAAACTGAACTGAGAGGGGCTAGGTTAGAATTTTAAAGCTGAGTCCATCTCAGGACGTCGCTGCCTCTGAGGGGAGACAGTGGAGTCTGCAGGATTGCACTGGAGAGCTGGGAGGATGGGGCAGAGCGGCCTCTCACATGCTCAGCAATACCCTGGGAGGGGTGTAGCCATCACCACCTGTCAGCCCTACAGGGATGCTGTCGATCAGGCCGGCATCAGTAAGTGGCCTGTAAGTAGTCAGGGAGTGGAAAAGGAAATCTCCAGTTTTTTTTCCCCAGCTAAAGTGATACGTCTTTATAGGAGCTTCTAGAAGCAGTTTGTTAGCCCTGCTGCTCTGGGAGGAGAAAAATGCCTGACAGGAAAGCGTAAAAGCTTTGGGAAAGTTATCTTTTCTGCATTAAATCAAGTTTGTAGTGTCTCGATCCAGTGCCCTTCCGTGGGGTTATATCATCGGGCATTCTTCCAGACATGCAGATAGATGGTGTTGACTGGCTTACCAGCTGGGGGGAACCAGGGAAAATTTGAGAGTCCCACTCGTAAGTAAGCAAAATTTTGAGAATTTAGACTTTACTAATTTGACATTTATGATAATTCATATAGGACTGCTTTGAATTTTTTCTTTCTCTCTCTCCATATATATTAAAGATTGATTTATTTATTTGGGAGAGAGAGCACACTAGTGGAAGGAGCAGAGGGAGAGAGAGAGAATCTCAAGCAGACTCTGCCCCAAGTGCAGAGACCGACGTGGGGCTCAATCGCACAACCCCGAGATCACGACCTGGGCCCAAACCAAGAGTTGGGCGCTCAACCAGCTGTGCCACCCAGGCGCCCTTCTTTCAAAATATATTATAACAGAATCTTACTTGGAATGGCCTTATAGAACCAGGACTGCAAGTAGACTGTTTAAACACACTAAGAAGGCCTCCTATTTCTAAGCCTTTCAGGAGGATGAATTTCCTGCAATAACATGTGGCTTACAAATAGTCCCTGTCTTTTAAGTAGGTCCCAAGTCCCTCTACACTATTAGTCTGATTTAAGGATGTATGTGTGAGTATGTACTAAATGTACTACAACTATATTTCTTTTAAAAAGTGCACTATCATCCAGATTTACTTTTTGCCTGTTACCACACGTTAGCAAGATTTTGTTGTACTTCCTGGCAGTGCTTGTTTCTCACCATGGGTTCCACGTGGAAGCCACCAAAGGTGAGAACTAAGATCTCCTGCCCCTCCCCCCCACTTGGTCTTCGCTTTCATCGTTCTTCAGTACGTCGTGGCCAGTTTGCGTTTGTCGATGGTCAGAAAAGCACAATATGCTTTCACGGACTCACTTCTGAGCGTAGGCTTGCCCTGCTTGGGCACTGAACCCAGGTCTGCCGGCTGTGACAGAGGTTTGAGGAGAATCGGTTTTACTATTAGAGAGCGAGCTCTATCCTTCTGGTATGAAAGGCAAGAAGGAAAAAGTACGGTTGCACCTAGGTTTGAGGGTGGCAATGACTGGTCATTGGCAACTACTGTCTTCCAAGCATTTCTTCCTTGATTCAAGGTAAATTCTTAATGAGAGAGTAAGAAAAAAGGAAACTTTGAAAAAAGAGGAAAAATAGACATAAGTATAAATTTTCTTCTTTACGAGAAGCTCAACTTTGTTCCAAAATAAGTACTCTGTTGGGACGCGTGGGTGGCTCGGTCGGTGAGGCATCTGCCTTTGGCTCAGGTCATGATCGCAGGGTCCTGGGATTGAGCCCCATGTTGGGCTCCCTGCTCAGCAGGGAGTCTGTTTCTCCCTCTGCCCCTCACCTTGCTTGTACTCTCTCTCTCTCTTTCTCTCTCTCAAATAAATAAATAAAATATTAAAAAAAAAATAAGTGCTCTGTGGCTTCTGTCTGAACTGTGCCTCAACAGAACGTACAACTCAATAACCAGGATTTAAACAGGAACTCGTTCTGTATTCTTCGCCTTCGAACCCAGGAGATCTAATTACTAAACGTCAGTGCAAATTTGGAATGTTTTTACGTTGGTTCAGAAATTCTGGATCGTTTAATAAATTTACATGAAGATTTTTGGAAACATGTATTTAGAGCGGCACTTTCATCATTCACTGTGTAAATTCTGAGAACATTCAGGAGGGCTGTGGTTGCGTAAAGAGTTCATCACAGTTCCTGGCCTGTTTGTACATGTTTAATAAACATAAGCCATTGCTGCCGTTGTTAGCCATACAACTGTGAAGACAGAAAAACGACAGCAAGCAGTTACAGATTACAGGAATGTCCGTCCTGCTCAACCGCTGTCTAGTAGACAGCCAACTTTCAGGATGCCCCCCCCCCCCAATCAAGGTCAGGGTCTGCTTAAGAAATTCAGATTCCTCTGAATATCAGCACGAACAAGACAAAATTGGAAAAATAATGATTTGTCTTCTTTTGAATATTAGCTTTTTTTGTAGCTGTGGCTTGTGACCTTGGCCAACATTTAGTCAAATGCAATGCAAATCCCGCTAACTCTCTGCAGAGTGTCCGGGGCCGGAGCCCGAATCCAGAAGCCCCTGCGTACAGTGTGGAGTACAGGAGGAGCCTTGATTCCTGGGCCCGACACTCTGGGGTTCACGTGACTAGTCCCTCATGTGGAGATTTAGTTTTTCCCGAACTGTTGCGGTATTTCATTTTCCAACAAAAGTCAACACCAGCTTCAAGAAAAGGCTGGTAGTTGAATGCATAGGCCGCCTGAAGCCTGCCCTGGCTGTTCCTCTTTACTGTCGTAAGTGACACAAGACAGTAACTATGGCTCTTAAACGCGGTGCTGAATTACCAAGGAAGGGACTCTCCACCCCTTTGAGCCAGGCACCTTGATGTGCATTTAAAAAGCATCTTCATCCAGAGTGGTTGGAATTAAAAAAAAACCCAGCATAAAAAAAGCATAAACTTTAGTTGACAAGGAAATAGCCTTAAAGAACAGTTGTACAAGGTAAGTATCATTCATAATTTTCCAGAGAGGGAGACACTGAGGCTGAGAGCTGGAGTTGAAGCCCCTGCTCCTGGTCTCCAGAGCCCACCCTCTTAGCTGTTTACCACACGTTTCAGGAAGAAGCATATCTTCCTATTTCGTATGGATGTGCATTCTTAATCATTCATCCACTTTAGGGGAGATCTTGGCTTTAGATATATTCTTATCTAGTTAAAGAGTGATTTCTCCATTCTTAGGTTTTTTTGGTCTTCTGATCAACCAGTAAATAATGGAAGGGCTCTCAGGACTTAATGAAGGGGAGCATTCCTTCACTGAAAAATTAATCAACGCTAACTCTCCTATGTCTTTATGAGGATTGTCCATGGCATGTTCAGATCAGCCACTCCTTACTTTCTAGCAAGATCTTGGCTGCTTCTCCCCTCAGGGTATGCTGAAAGACTCAAATTCTGTTGAATATCAGCTTGAATAAAACCAGATTGGGGAAATAATAAACCTATCAGGAAGGTCTTCTGTAATCCACCATTGTTAACCATTTCAGATTTTCTATGCAACAGGGACACGGAACAAGAATTTTGAATGTAAAGGCGTGGATGGGTAATCATAAAATCAGAATTTATCATTTTGGTATAACAATATGTGTCATCATCAGCCACTGATGCAGTTTGATTGTTTTGCTCTTAACGGACAAGGGTGAAGTACTAGAAAAGGAGAAATCGGGTGCAGAATACTCAAAATTCCTTTTCTTGAATACAGGCAATTGGCAGTGGAAAAACCAAAGTGTGTTTTACAGCCCCTATAACACGCCCTTGAAAATAATCATGAAAGGTGTGAAAAATAATTAAGATTTTTCGTTCTAATTGTGTTTTTCTGTGTGATCTTAGCAAATCTCCTAGGTATTGAAATACTCATTTTAGCCCTCTGCTTTTATTAAAAGTACTTCTTAAGTATTTTTCGCTCCTTTGGGAAAAATCCTTTATCAAGATAAGGTGAAAAGGTTAATTTTACGTCTTTGGTCTATGAAAAATTAAATTTTCTGAGGTAGTTAAGTCAGATATTAATATCACACCCAGTCAGTCCTCTGGAGCCTGCTGTGAGTTTTGCCGTTGCTCCTCATTGACTAGAGCTTGCTCTTTTTGCTGCTTTTGAATTATTGATGGCACATGCCCTCAGGGGTGCAGGCATTGTGATGGGGGGGGGTTGGATCCGCCCCCCTGAATGGCTCCGGCTGGGCCTTGGTGGCCGCTGTGCTCCTGAAGGCCACCTCCCTGGGGTCCCTGGGGTCTCAATCACCCTCCAGCCCTGTGAAGTCCTAGGTTGCGGAGGAGAGACGGAAAAGGGGTTAGACTGTGCCCAGCAAACGCGAAGGACCCGAGCACGTGACAAAAGATTTTCCACCTGTATTGTCTATGGAGAGCAGTTCAAAGGAATGTAGGCACTGTAGGAAGAAGCATTTAAACTGTGAAAAAAAAATAGATTTTTAAAAATAGTCAACAAGGGAAAGGTGATCTAGTTCAAACACATTCTTTATATTTTTTAGTTTGGGGTTGTTTTTTAAAAATCTCAGAAGCCGAATGTCATTAAGATAACTGTGTTGGGGAGCCTGGGTGGCTCATTCGATTAAGCGTCTCCCTTCAGCTCAGGGCATGATCCCAGGGTCCTGGGATCGAGCCACGTGTGGGGCTCCCTGGGAGGCCGCTTCTCCTTCTCCCTCTCCCTCTGCAGGTCCCCCTGCCTGTGCTCGCTCTCTCTCTCAGACAGATAGATAAAGTAAAACAGCGGTGTTCGTAACAGCATCTTCTGGAGGTGGAGTGCGAGTATGTTTTGGTCCTCAGGATGCGGCACTTGGGGGTGAGGGGCTGGGAAAGATGAGAATGTCTACAACATCTGTCCTGTTTGTAAGTTTAGTCGCTTGGCCTATATTCAGAGAATTGGGAAAATAAGAGTCACAATTATTTTCATTCAGCCTGATTTCATTAACTTGAGGAATAGCTTCTCTTTTAACAAAGGTATTTTGCATTGTTAGAAGAGTACAGAGAGAAAGAATGTGTACATGTGTCGGGGCAGAGAAGCCTATAAACCCAAATGAGATTTCTTCTCAAATTCAGGGCAATAGTAATCTCTGAGAGAAATTTGGAGATTTGCTTATTCTTAAAATGTGCTGCCAAATACCAAAGAACAATCCCCAAACACAACAGAATTATATACAAATTTGAATGCCAGTACATTTTTAGTTGAACTTAAAACAGGAAAAAAAATCAACTAAACTTGTGAACCTTGACAATTGCCACCTACCAAGTGAGAGTAAAAATGTCACATCAGGTAGGCAGAAAAGAAAATCACCTCTTTGATACTTCCTGGGTTTGGAAGGTTTTGTGTGTTTTTCTTTTTCTTTTAATATATTTTTTT
>NC_048225.1:66497012-66499189 GCF_002007445.2 Ailuropoda melanoleuca
GAATGTCCTAGACCCATCAAAAGGACTTGGTGTGTTCCTGGTCCATGGAGCCAGGCTGTGTTGAACTTTGTTGTGATATAGGGGATTGGAAAGGTGAGGCAGGCTTTGGTCGTGGGGTATCTGGAATGTTCTGATATGAAATTTGGACTTAATTCTGTAGGAAATAGGGAGTTATTTGAAGTTTCTAACCAGGAGCATACCACAATTCTGATGATTTAATAAGATAGTTCTGGTAATAGTGTCGATGGTAGATTAAAAAGTCAAGGCACCAGAGAGATGGACCCCAACTCTCAAGCCATTTCAATAGTTAAGGTAGGAGAAATGGAAATGCAAAACTGATCTCTTTCAAAAAGGTCAGAGACACCTGAAATGTAGCAAGTGATACATAACTATTGCTTTTAATGCAAATAGCCTTTTCTTCTTGTGATTAGGAAGAGATTAAAATTATCTGTTATACAAGGAGAGTAAAAATTAGATTTTGACAACAAAAATGTGCTGTTTTCACTTAAGGTTTATAGCTTCTTTTAAAATAATAAATATAGGTTGTACATGTTTTTTGAGTGATGTGGTTTTGAATTTTCAAAGGGCAGGCACTCTATAAGAATCAATGCATTTTAGCATCCGTTGATTTTCCTGTGGGGTACAGTCTTTCTGAGTTATCTGTTTTGTGATTTTAAATTTTCAGGGGTATAAAATTGGTGCAGTACTTGTGAATTGGGGCTCAGTTTGAGAAAATTCTCTGTTCTTACCACTGAAGATATGGAGGTCTGAGAATGGTATATGGAAGGGCAGAGAAGCCTAAGGATTTGGGGCTACCTTTTGTGTGTATGTATGTACACACACACGCACACACACTCAAAAGATTTATTTATTTATTTTGCGGGGGGCAAAGGGAAAGGGAGAGAGAATCCTCAAGCAGACTCCATGCTGAGCCGGGAGCCCCAGGTGAGGTTTGATCCTAGGACCTTGAGGTCAGGACCTGAGCCGAAATCAAGAGTTGGACGCTTAACCCACTGAGGCACCCAGATGCCCCTCAAGTATCTCTCCCTTTAATCTGGAGTAGTCATAGGTAACAGTGGCATGTTTGACTTACCAGAACTTTTAACTTTGAATATACATGAGCCAGTTCAGGGAAGGGAGCCTAGAGAAGTATTTTCTGCTGAGGGTTCATGATTATTTATATGTCAAGAATTTACAGTGTTCACCTCACCAGCTAACAGGTAGTGTGAAATTGTTCTTTCCATTTTCAGTCCTAAAAAAGAGAGAAAAAAATGTGTTCAGAACTTCCTCAATCCTGATGGAGAAATTACTCATCTTATGTGAACAGATGAGTCCTCTCCTGGCAGCCTCTTCGCGTAACCTCTAGTGAGTCCCTTGACACATGTCTCTTTCCTTCTGTGCACTTTATTCAGGTTTATTCAGGTTTGATTAAATGGCAGAATAATAGCTGCAGACTGTCATTGTTCCCTTTGGTCTACTTTGAATAGTGAACATGCAGCAGAAGAGGCTGGGGGTTGAAAGGAGAAAGCACTAAATGTCAAAAGGTTAGTCCCTCAAAGCCAGTTGGACCAAATGAGAAAATATAAAATGTCAGTTTCGGAAGCTGAGATCAACCATGCTCTGCTATTTTCATTTCCATTTTTACTGCATTTGATGAATAAATTTCCTTTTGTTTCAGGTGCAGATCTTTCTTTGTTATAAGTCAACAATTACCTGTTAAACCTTTCATGACCCCCACATTGAGGAGTTTAGAAATACAGACATATTAAGATACTATTTTTCAGGACGCCTGGGTGGCTCAGTCGGTTGGGCATCTGACTCTTGATTTTGGCTCAGGTCATGATCTCAGGTTCTGAGATTGAGCTCTGAGTCGGACTCCATGATCTGTGGAAAGTCTGCTGGAAGATTC
The DNA here is from genome assembly GCF_002007445.2 of Ailuropoda melanoleuca. Lineage (NCBI taxonomy): Eukaryota > Metazoa > Chordata > Mammalia > Carnivora > Ursidae > Ailuropoda > Ailuropoda melanoleuca. The sequence continues at coordinate 66,498,922 of NC_048225.1, forward strand.
TCTCCCTTTCCCTCTGCCCCTCCCCTGCTCTTGCACCTGCATGTTCTCTCTTTCTCTTTCAAATAAATAAATATATATATAAAGTGACTGACTATATATGTGTGTGTGTGTGTGTATATATATATATATGCTATACTAGTATACATATACTATATATATAGTATATATATATATAGTATATATATATAGTATATACATATACTATATATATAGTATATATATAGTATATATATATAGTATATGTATACTAGTATAGCATATATATATA
>NC_048225.1:66499857-66614192 GCF_002007445.2 Ailuropoda melanoleuca
TATGAGTTGATTTACATGACATACTTGGGAAAGTTACCTTTTTTGCATTAAATCAAATGTTCAAATTACAAACTGTTGAGTTTTGAGAGTCCTATATATACTGGATACTAGTTCTTTGTCAGATATGTGGTTTACAAGTGGTGTGTTCTAGTCTGTAATTTGTCTTTTCATCCTCTTAGCTGGTCTTATGCAGATCAAAAACTTTAAATTTTGATGAAGTTTAGTTTATCAGTCTGTTCATTTTCTGGATAGTGCTTTTGGTGTTGAGTCTAAGAGCTCTTTGCCTAGTCGTAGAGCTCAGGATTTTATCATTATTTCTGGACTCTCTATTCTGTTTCATTGGACTGTGTGTCTATCCCTCTGTCAATACTGTGCAGTCTTGATCACTATTGCTTATGTAAGGTCTTAAATTCAGGTTGGCTGATACCGCTCCCTTTACTCTTTTTCACAATTGTTTTAGCTACTCTGGTTCCTTTGTATTTTCAAATAAATTTTAGAATAATCATGTATATATCTACAAATGTTGCTGGGATTTTGATGTAATTATATTACACTTGTATATTAATTTGGGAAGAATTTACATTTTTACTGTGTGGAGTCTTCCAATCCATGAATATGACATGTTGATCTATTTATTTAGACCTTCTGTGTTTTCTTTCATCAGCATTGTGTTGTTTCCGATATATGAGTTCCATACATGTTTTGTCGGATTTATAATGACATATTTCATTTTTTTGGACAATTATAAATGGTATTGAATTTTTGCTTTTCGGTTTCCATGTGTTTGTAGTATGTATGTGCTTGTGTGCATATGCTTACACACAAACACACACACAAGTTTGGTATGTTTATCTTGTATCCTGAAAAACCCATGGTGATGACATGTTTAAGTGCAGGTGCTCAAAGCTGTGTGATTTGACTCAAAGCTTTGCCTTTTCCCCTTTTTATGGATTGATTGGTTGATTGCATGATTCATTTATTATTTGATTCAGCAAACATTCACTGTGAAACCATCATGTACACAGCTCTTTGTTAGGAATGTCTGGTCCTCTAAAGGTCAACAGATTGGATCTTTGATCTTACACAGTAGGAGGAAAGAGCACAATGCAGAGAACCACTTGTAATACTAATCATGATAAAATAAGCATCATTCTAGAAATAACCTATGTGTGGTGGGAATGCAAAGAAGCGAAGTTGTGACTATGAGTATTGAGAGCATCTTCATGAAGCAAGTAGAATATGTATTGGAGTAAGTTTGATTTTTACATGTCAGTGGCAGATAAGCGGAGGGACTGAGGGAGCCATGTGTGAATGTCCTAGACCCATCAAAAGGACTTGGTGTGTTCCTGGTCCATGGAGCCAGGCTGTGTTGAACTTTGTTGTGATATAGGGGATTGGAAAGGTGAGGCAGGCTTTGGTCGTGGGGTATCTGGAATGTTCTGATATGAAATTTGGACTTAATTCTGTAGGAAATAGGGAGTTATTTGAAGTTTCTAACCAGGAGCATACCACAATTCTGATGATTTAATAAGATAGTTCTGGTAATAGTGTCGATGGTAGATTAAAAAGTCAAGGCACCAGAGAGATGGACCCCAACTCTCAAGCCATTGCAATAGTTAAGGTAGGAGAAATGGAAATGCAAAACTGATCTCTTTCAAAAAGGTCAGAGACACCTGAAATGTAGCAAGTGATACATAACTATTGCTTTTAATGCAAATAGCCTTTTCTTCTTGTGATTAGGAAGAGATTAAAATTATCTGTTATACAAGGAGAGTAAAAATTAGATTTTGACAACAAAAATGTGCTGTTTTCACTTAAGGTTTATAGCTTCTTTTAAAATAATAAATATAGGTTGTACATGTTTTTTGAGTGATGTGGTTTTGAATTTTCAAAGGGCAGGCACTCTATAAGAATCAATGCATTTTAGCATCCGTTGATTTTCCTGTGGGGTACAGTCTTTCTGAGTTATCTGTTTTGTGATTTTAAATTTTCAGGGGTATAAAATTGGTGCAGTACTTGTGAATTGGGGCTCAGTTTGAGAAAATTCTCTGTTCTTACCACTGAAGATATGGAGGTCTGAGAATGGTATATGGAAGGGCAGAGAAGCCTAAGGATTTGGGGCTACCTTTTGTGTGTATGTATGTACACACACACGCACACACACTCAAAAGATTTATTTATTTATTTTGCGGGGGGCAAAGGGAAAGGGAGAGAGAATCCTCAAGCAGACTCCATGCTGAGCCGGGAGCCCCAGGTGAGGTTTGATCCTAGGACCTTGAGGTCAGGACCTGAGCCGAAATCAAGAGTTGGACGCTTAACCCACTGAGGCACCCAGATGCCCCTCAAGTATCTCTCCCTTTAATCTGGAGTAGTCATAGGTAACAGTGGCATGTTTGACTTACCAGAACTTTTAACTTTGAATATACATGAGCCAGTTCAGGGAAGGGAGCCTAGAGAAGTATTTTCTGCTGAGGGTTCATGATTATTTATATGTCAAGAATTTACAGTGTTCACCTCACCAGCTAACAGGTAGTGTGAAATTGTTCTTTCCATTTTCAGTCCTAAAAAAGAGAGAAAAAAATGTGTTCAGAACTTCCTCAATCCTGATGGAGAAATTACTCATCTTATGTGAACAGATGAGTCCTCTCCTGGCAGCCTCTTCGCGTAACCTCTAGTGAGTCCCTTGACACATGTCTCTTTCCTTCTGTGCACTTTATTCAGGTTTATTCAGGTTTGATTAAATGGCAGAATAATAGCTGCAGACTGTCATTGTTCCCTTTGGTCTACTTTGAATAGTGAACATGCAGCAGAAGAGGCTGGGGGTTGAAAGGAGAAAGCACTAAAATGTCAAAAGGTTAGTCCCTCAAAGCCAGTTGGACCAAATGAGAAAATATAAAATGTCAGTTTCGGAAGCTGAGATCAACCATGCTCTGCTATTTTCATTTCCATTTTTACTGCATTTGATGAATAAATTTCCTTTTGTTTCAGGTGCAGATCTTTCTTTGTTATAAGTCAACAATTACCTGTTAAACCTTTCATGACCCCCACATTGAGGAGTTTAGAAATACAGACATATTAAGATACTATTTTTCAGGACGCCTGGGTGGCTCAGTCGGTTGGGCATCTGACTCTTGATTTTGGCTCAGGTCATGATCTCAGGTTCTGAGATTGAGCTCTGAGTCGGACTCCATGATCTGTGGAAAGTCTGCTGGAAGATTCTCTCCCTTTCCCTCTGCCCCTCCCCTGCTCTTGCACCTGCATGTTCTCTCTTTCTCTTTCAAATAAATAAATATATATATAAAGTGACTGACTATATATGTGTGTGTGTGTGTGTATATATATATGCTATACTAGTATACATATACTATATATATATAGTATATGTATACTAGTATAGCATATATATATATACACATATATATATATACATACATATATATATATATATATATATATAGTATTTTTCATCTTATTTTGCTGGGGGTCTCAGTGAGAAAACACGGGGTAAACATTTCAGCTCACTAATCCACCATCCCCTTTCATATCCTGAGGGGAGGACAGTATATGAGCTCTACTAAGGTCCATGGCATTGAGTGGAGGATTGGCTTTCAGGTCAGACTACCTGGGCTTGAGTTGAATACCAGCTCCACTGCTCATCGGCTGTACCATATTGAACAACTTTCTTTATTTCTCTAAATTCCGATTTGCTCATCTTTAAGATGGCAATTCATAATATTTACCTCCCAGGCTTCTTAAATAAGGATTCAGTAAGATTCCTCTCTGTAGAGCACTTAATATAGGTGACCCAGAGAAAGCATTCAGTAAATGGTAGGTGCTATTTTTCATACACAAACACGTATTGGACTTCTATGTTCCAGGCACTGTTCTCGGTACTGGGATATCAGGCGAACAAAATAGGCAAAGGCTCCTTCCCTCATGGAGCTTATATTGTAGTAACAGGAAGCAGCAATAACCATAATAAATAGAAATTCATCAGAGCTGTGGGACAACATTCAGCATCATTATAGGGATCAGGAGTGTAGGATTCCGGAATAGACTGCAGTTTTAAATAGGGAGTCACTTTAGGTCTCACTGAGATGATGACATTTGAACAAAGAGTTGAAGGTATATGATTATTATATTATTAATTCTACCAAATAGGGTTTTGCTTGTGTCTACATTTCTGGCCTTGCCATGTATGGTACAACTTGGTAATAATAACAAGTCACTCCTTTGTGCTAATACTAATAAAATGTAACCCTGATAATAAAAATTACCATATACTATCTCTACCACCCACGTTAGCTGCCTCTTCTCTCCACTCATGTCTCTCCTGTGTCTCTGCCCCTCTGCAGTGAGGTTACGGATTAGACGTTTAGAAATTAGTTCTTTAAAAACAAAATAAAGCAGAAAATAGAGCATTCTCCAACAGCTTGAGGATTTCCCAGCTGTCTTTTGTTGAATGCTTTCCGATAGAGAATCATCGCCCTGCGACACCAGTGTTTCTGGACATATTCCGGCCCCTCTAAGCTATGGTTGCTGTTGACAGGAAAGCTCATGGCTTTTCTGTGATGAGAGATGGCCCGCTGATGATGCCCATTGGCTCCAAGCTGCACCTGGTGGATTCCGATCCTGCTATTGCACTAATCTGTGAGCGTGACCAGGCGGTGTGTTCTTTTTTCTTTTCCTATTCTTTTCTTTTTTTAAAAAATTATTTATTTATTTGGGAGAGTGAGTGCACACGCACGAGAGAGAGCACACAAGCAGGGGCAGAGGGAGAGGAAGAGGGAGAAGCCGACTCCCTGCTGAGCAGAGAGCCCTACGTGGGGCTCCATCCTAGGACCCTGAGATCATGACCCGAGCCAAAGGTAGACACTTAACTGACTGAGCCTCCCAGGCGCCCCCTGGTGGCACTTTCTTTTTCAGCACTTGCATCAACTTTTGATACTTTTGCCCTTTGACTTTCTCCCTGGGGATATCAGAATCCACTGTAGCTTCTCTCCGATGCAGCCATCGAAATAGTTACCAATCCTATGAGATACAGCTTCCCCTCTTTATAACACATTTTGGAACGTCCCCCTTTATTTCTGAAATGAAATTTATAGATTACATGAACACCTATATACGTAATTTTAAAATTAAAATCATGCTGTAATTGTAATATAAGTAAAAAAGAAAGATAACTGTGAATGCACTTGACTGTGTTAATACTTGCTCAGGACTGTCTTAGGAAAATGCAATGAAGTAGTTGGATGTTTGAACCTACTTGTAATAAGGAAGTTTGGTTTAAAGAAAAGTAGAAGTTTCAACTGATTATTGGCGAAAGTTCATTATATTTGAACCTATGAGATGAGGTCTGAATAAGCATCCACAAACACACAGAATCACCGTAAATGTAACATCTACCTCTGTTATGTCAGCTCCATTTGTATTATATAAACGTAACATCTGTAGATTGGCGCAGGTGTGTTGTGTTAGTAACTTAAAGTGAGTTGGTGACACGTTTTTCCAAAATGGTGAACAAGTCTTGGTATCGTTCCAGACAAAACAAAGTATAANGTAATTTTAAAATTAAAATCATGCTGTAATTGTAATATAAGTAAAAAAGAAAGATAACTGTGAATGCACTTGACTGTGTTAATACTTGCTCAGGACTGTCTTAGGAAATGAAGTAATTGGATGTTTGAACCTACTTGTAATAAGGAAGTTTGGTTTAAAGAAAAGTAGAAGTTTCAACTGATTATTGGCAAAAGTTCATTATATTTGAACCTATGAGATGAGGTCTGAATAAGCATCCACAAACACACAGAATCACCGTAAATGTAACATCTACATCTGTTATGTCAGCTCCATTTGTATTATATAAACGTAACATCTGTAGATTGGCGCAGGTGTGTTGTGTTAGTAACTTAAACACCGTGAGTTGGTGACACGTTTTTCCAAAATGGTGAACAAGTCTTGGTATCGTTCCAGACAAAACAAAGTATAATCCTTCCTTGATTTACATTCAAGGAAGTTGCAATCTTTGCAAATTCAGTATATCTGAAGATGTGCAAGAAATACTTTGTGTCTCAGTAAAGAGGACTTGGGCTCTGCGTTTAGGTCATTATACACAGGGATTTCTCATCTACGAGATGAGTTGGTGGGACATTTGAAAGACTTGCAGGATGCAGAAAATTCTTTGTTCCCCAAGATTGTTCTCTCCAGCATGCCTGGCTCCAGTCTCACAAATGCCATTGAGGTCACGAAACACACCCCAAATCACCCGCTCGGGGCTTTCTCCCGCTGAGAACTGCTGGTGTAGAGCTGGCCCATAGGACTTGTGGTCTCCCCAGGCTGTAGCGTTGTGCCGCTTCCTGACTAGGCTTGGCGGCACACGGCATCACTGACAAGTGCCCCTCGGTGTTCTAGAACTGTTTTGCTCGAAGCACTTTCCAGATGGCAGGCTGCTAGCTTCTGGGGATCCTGTGGTCTGTTCAGGTGGCTTCTAATTCTCCGAATGCCCCAGCACCCTCTCCAGATACCGCAAGCGGATTCCCCAAAGGTTCTTGTGCACAAAGGGGGTAGAATGGGTAGGCAGACGATGCTCCTGTTCACCACCTTTGTTTTCTTTCTTTCTTTTTCCTTTTTCTTTTTTAAGTTTTATTTTTTTAAGTAATCCCTGCACCCACCGTGGGGCTTGAACCCACGAGCCCGAGATCAAGAGTTGCACGCTCCACCGACTGAGCCAGCCGGGCGCCCCCTCATCACCTTTCCGATTACAGAACTACTTCCTGGTGTTTTCTTTTTCTCTGGTCATCGAAGTTTCAGGCCACATACTGATATTTGCTGTTATTTGGAGTCCCTGTCACCACCTCAGATGGGGTTGTCACTTTTGCTGTTCTCTTTCTTCTCTTCTTTCATTTTGCTGAGGTTTCCTTTATGATATGTCACCGATCCCTCAGAATATTTATTTCCTTCTAATTGCTCAGTCAGTCATGGTTCCCAGCTGTATTTTCGGCGTTGTTGTACGCCCAGTGATTGCTTCCTTATTGTTGACTGCTGGTTTTTTAAAAGGTTCATTTTGGTTTTTGTTTACTCTTTTTGGACTGTCTGTACCAGAACCAGGAGATACCTGAATGACGTGGTTCTAGAAAGCACTGACTTCTTTGTCATGAAGACCCATTGTGTGCAGTGTGGTCACCACCTTTACCACAGAGGCACGCGGGACCTTGTCTTTAATTTGATAGGAAGGGTCAGTACATAGTCTTGAGAATTACAGTTGTATTCTAATGACTTAATTTGTGTTCACTTCGTAGGGTTTTGTTTTGTCTGAGAGCACGTGGCTGAGGATTCTACCTCAGTATATGGGGCATGAAGGGAGGTTATTCAGGCTTTAAATGCTGGTATCAGCACACTTGCCAGCTAGAGTAAAGTCCCGTAATTGTTGACCTATCAGAAATCCTTTAAGGGAAATTTGATCAGATCATGTTTCAAGTGGAAGACCGCGCTCCGATGCAGTGTCCTGGGTGGCCTGGGGCGAGGCTGTCCAGGTCTCCGTCTGGGACCATAAGACATCGTCTAGCTGGAGACATCATGTCCTGTTGTCGTCTTCATATAATTATGTCATTTGTGTCACTTTCCAGCACTTATGTCATCTCCCTTACATTACAGTTAGTCTTTTACTCATCCATCTCCTCCATTAGACTGAAAGCCCTAAGGATGGTCTTATGCATTTTCGTGTACTTACATCGCCTGGCACAGTGTGTTACACTTCATAGATGGTCAGTGCATGTTAGCAAATTGGCTCTGCTCAGACTTCATCTTATTTGTGCACAGCGTTTTTCAATATTATGCAGTTTCTTCCATTACTTTCAGATGATTGTAGACACTGATTCAGTTGATAGAGCCTTTAAAAAAAAAAGCCATAGAATCATAGTCTTTTTTTGCAGAAAGAATTTTTTTTAAAGTCTCTTTGGCCATGGGGCGCCTCGGTGGCTCATTTGGTTGAGTCCGACTCTTGGTTTGGCTCAGGTCATGATCTCAGGGTCGTGAGATTGAGCCCTGCATCAGACTATGAGCTCAGTGCAGAGTGGGCTTGAGATTCTCCCCCTTTGCCCTCCCCCTCACCCCCTCCCCTGGTATGCTCGCTCTCTCTCTCTCTCTCTCTCTCTCGAATAAATAAATAAAAGTTTTTTTTAAAAAGTCACCTTGGCCAATTTCGTGTTGAACAGATGAGAAAACCGAAACCTGGGAATGTTAATGACTTGTCCCACATCAGGAGCCAGTTTGTAACAGAACTAAGCCAATACATAGGTTAATGTACCTTAGAAAGAGATTATTTTTCACTTACCAAAACTGAGTACTGCTTTTCTAATGATAGTAGTAGAGGAATTTATCCCTTATTCAACAAATATTTATTGACATCTGTTATGCAGAAGGTGTGGTATTAAGCCTTAGCCGTGAGGTACAGACAAAGGCAAAAATTTTATTCTGAAAAGGATCTTAAAGGAAGAGATTGAAAAAGAAAGAAAAGGTAACATATTTATAGATGAGCAGAGTGACAGAGCATAGTGAGAGGGATGACGATGGTGACCTGATCAGTGTGGGGCACCGACAGGAAGGAAAGCTGTTGGGACCACTAGATAGAGAAACAATCCCAGCCCTTGGTGCTGGGATTTGATAGTTCCTATAGAAAACCATACATTTCTTAGAAGAAGGAAAAAAAAACCAGGAAAGACTTGACAGAATGGATTTTTAAAGATTTTTTTTTCGAGGGAGGGCACCTGGGTGGCTCATTTGCTTAAGCCTCTATTGGTTTCAGCCCAGGTCATGATTTCAGGGTCGTTGGATCAAGCCCCACCTAGGGCTCTGCACTGCTTCTCCCTCTCCCTATCCCCCCACTCTGCTCATGCTCTCTTTCTTTCTCTAAAATAAATAAATAAAATCTTTTTTTTTTTTTAAGTTTTTCCCACGTAATCTCTACACCCAACATGGGACTCGAATTCATGACTCCAAGATCAAGACTCAAATGCCACTAACTGAGCTAGCCAGGCACCCCAAGACAGCATGCATTTTTGTGTGATGGTTTTATGAGGTCTTTGGACTTAATATACTACCTATGTAAAGCAATAAAAGTATGCAATACTTTGCATTGTATTAATTGTATTAATGCAATACAGTGTTAATAGCTTCCGTTTTATTAGGGACAAAAATAGAAAGATGCAGACCAAGGACTGCCACTGTTAGGAAATGCATCGTTTCCAACACGGAATGACTGAGGCTGTTACATGGAGTGGCTCGTCTTCTCTTCGGCCCTCCAGGGCTGGCACCGTGAAGTTCTCTTTAATCCGGGATGGCTTTGAACATGCTCAGCTCCACTTATCATCTGATAGTTGTTCTAGCTCTTCAAAATTTTGGATTTCTGTGGTTTTGAACTCCATAGTTGACTAAAGCTATTCAGTTTTTGGTGAGAGAACAGGGTAGGAAAGGAAGAGAATTCACAATAAAGGACAGTCTCTGATCTCCCCTTTAATTTTTCTCTTCAACTGCATTTCACTGAATATTATAGATCTCATGTTGCCTGAAAATCAGAATAAAAGCCAAAAAACTCAAAGTATGTTTTCTCATGACAGAAGCTTCCTGTGAATTAATTCCATGATCTGTAGATTTAAATTATGCCCCCTCTGGGAACCACAGGATTTGCCTGAAGTTAATAACTGCTGTACTACCTTGTGTGTTTTAGGACAGATCTGAAAATAGCCCTGGATAGCAGGGACACATTTGCTTGCTTTCCTTGTTTAGGGCATCAGCTGGGTTGGGCCCAGTCACCACGCATGCTGCCATCTTGCATTTGGTTACTGAGCTACAGCTGTGTCGTAAACTTGGGCTTGTCACGATGACCACCTAGAGTTCAATGAAACGATTCGGCTAAGAGTTAAATAATATATGTCCCTTAGTCAAGTATGTGATTGTTTTCTTTCATGAGTTGGTACATTCTTGAAAATTACTTGGCAACTGGTGGTATTTCATTAACATGTAATAGGATTAATATTTTGGGTCATATTTTTTAAATACATGGCAGATGTTTGGAGCTTTAGCCATTTGTCATTTAACGTCAAGGAGTTGTTTTCAAAATTCTTAATACCATCATGTGTGAATACACTTTTGTAAGAGTGTGTAGATGTGTGTGGTTACGACTGGTATATATTCTTGATACTGTGTCTACTTGACTCAGGAAAACATTGGGAATTCCCATTTTTATTCTTTTTTCCTAGCGGATCAGTCTTTCCTTCTCAGACATTCTATAAAATATGTTTATTTTTGAAATTTGAAAAAATGAAAAGGGATTTTTCCTTGAAAAGGTAAATATTTTTGAATATCGCTGTAGCTCACTGGAGGCGGTATAGGTTACTAGAGAAGAGCATACAGATATGTGTGAGCTGGAGTTTTATTCTGAGCATGGAAATTTTTTTTTAAGATTGTATTTATTTGAGAGAGAGAGAGAGAGAGAGAGTGCGACTGGGGTGGGGGTAGGGCAGAGGGAAAGAGAAAAGTGAACTCCAAGCTGAGCTGGGAGACTGAGGCCAGGCTCCATCCCACGACCCCGGGATCATGAGCCAAAATCAAGAGTCTTCAGCTCAATGGACTGAGCCACCCAGGCGCTCCGAGCATGGGATATTTGAATTAGCTCTTGATATTTTGTTTGACTAGATATCCTTTAGTAAAACTCTTTTGTTGTGTTGTGATACTGCTGTCATCAGTGATATCCCCAGACACTGTCATTAACATTATGTTTTTTATCCTAGAATGAGTCACTGANTTTTTATCCTAGAATGAGATCACTGATTACTCATTTTAGGGCTAGTTTCCAGAATAGTACATTCTTCCTGCTTTCTGTAGTTACCGCCCTATAGGGCAAATCTTTATTCTTCATTAAAAGAGTCTGGCATTAGCTATTAATTTTAGGACAGGAAAGAAAAATAATCAACATTGTTACTTGTCTGGGAACAAACTGAAAATTAAATATCGAGGCCAAAAGATAGATCTAGATGAAAAGTATCTCAAATTGACCTCTATTTATTTTAACAGGCATATTTTGAGGAATTTTGTGCTCTTTCATTTTTAAGAGATTACAATTAAAATGAAGAGTATTAGAAAAGCCGTGTCCCTGGCACAATGGGTGGGGTTTCAAAATTCACCCTAATGCTGGAAAGTCAAGTAAAACAAACTTGAGGGAAGAAAGGCAGTCAGCCATGTTCTGACTCAATTTGGAACGTAAAGAACAGCTTCCAAGTGGTTCTTTGTTGCTACACATTTACTAGGTGGGTTTTTAAAAATACTTACAGTACAAGAAATATCATGTATTAGGATTATGCCGTAGTAAAAGATGACTTTTGTTTTGTCTTTAGTATTACAAAATGTTTAAAGACTAGTACATAAAACGGGCTAAAGATCACAGATACAGCATGATTCTGTGTCTTAAAAGGTGTAGTGGCCTTCTCAAAGCAAGCACTATATCTTACTTATTTTGTACCCCCACCGTAGTAATGTGCAATGAACGTGAGATCAAAGAAAGCCCTTCTTCATGTAGTCTTCTTTTTTTGTCAACACTGAGTAAATATTTATTGAGCAGGTGTTATGAGTCAGGCTCAGTGTTCAAGGTTGGGCTATAAGCTTTTACAATACATGGTCCCTCCCTGTCTGGATCTTACAATGTAGCAGAAAATGCAAGTGTGTAAATAGCTACCCCACTACATTATTCAGTGGTACGTACAGAGCGTTCTGGAGGTACATAAGAGGGAGAGGTTGGGTTAAGTGTAATGATTTCACAGAACAAATCACATTCAAGCTTGGCTGGCCTGCGACCCATCGTTTATTTACAAATCAAAATATTGGCCGTCCTGTCAAGGCCATGAGCCAGGCTCTGTACCAAATACCAAGGAAATAGAGATGAACATGGCGTACTTCCTGCTCTCAAAGCACAGCGCTTGTGGGTTCAGACACACACACAGATGATTAAAATCCAACAGGTAGAATGGGATGCTGGTGGAGGGAAAGAAGAGAGGCAGCTGGGAGACCCCCACTTGGGGTGGGAGATGGAAGGCCAGCAAAGAACACACAGGAATGACTGTTGAGTTTAGGACGGGAGGCTGGGAATTTCGTAAGCCAGTGGTGGGTGGGTTGAGATCTGGTTTCAAGCAGAGGAGCCTGACCTGGGAACATTTAGGGCAAGATAGAGAGGAGCGTTCTTAGGAAAGGTGGTATCATGTGACAGGAGGTGAAGCTGGGAAGGCAGCAGGGTTTGGGACATCGGATGACTGATGGCGAGTTGTTCAAGTTGTTCAAGACTAGTGCACAAGTTCAAACTAATATTTGGCTGCAAGGAAGAGAGACCCAACTACAGTGGTGTACATTCCAGGAAGTTAAACGCTCATGTGAAGAAGTCTGGAGATGAGGATTCTGGGGCTGGGATAGCAGCTTTAAAAAGTCCTCAGAGGTTAGGAGAATCCTACTCTTGACTTTGGCTCAGGTCATGATCTCAGGGTTGTGAGATCGAGCCCCGAGTCAGGCTCTGTGTTCAGCGTGGTCTCTCTCTCTCTCTCTCTCTCTCTCTCTCTCTCTCTCTCTCTCCCTAAAATAAATAAATAAAATCTTTTGGCTGTGCTGCAGCTGGCTTTCACCATTAAGGTCCCACGTGGTTGAAAGTGGCTATGGAGCATCAACCATCATTCCTCCATTGAGGAAGAAGGAAGAAAGGTGGAAAAGCCAAAGAGGGTCCGTGCCTTATACCTTTATATAAAGCTCCTTTTCAGTTTCATGCAACACTGATATTTAAAACATACACTGTTTCTAAAAAGGCAAAGATCTCTTCCTAACAAAGAAGGGAGAATGGGTATCGGAGAGTAGAGGGTTCATTAGGGCAGTAATAAAGCCAGCAATGAACAGAAATAGGTACTCCTCAGTTTGGGCTTTTTTTTTTTTTTTAATGTTTCCCATTACTGCCATTCCTGACTAGGCATAGTGATAGTTCTAGCCTGGTTCATTTGATCATCCAGTGAAGGTGGGCCATATTGTACATGGACCAGCATGGATCACTGCCGTGGGTTTAATGCAGGTGTCCATTGTACATCTGTGAGTCTTCAGGGGATTTGAGATGAAGGATGGAATTGAGTTATATCTTCTGAAATTATATGTTTTGTTGGACCCTCTATACTTGGAACAATCTCATAGGCTGCTTTAAAAAAATTATTTTAAAGTTTATTTCTTTATTCTCTACACCCAACATGGGGCTCGAACTCATGACTCTGAGATCAAGAGTTGTATTTTCCTCCACCTGAGCCAGCTAGGCGTCCCTCTTAGGCTGCTTTTAAAACAGTTTTTGCCCTTTCAGTGGCCTCGAGGGTAGCGTTTACCATGTCTTCTGCTGCTTCTATTTTAAAATTTTTCTCTAACATTTGAATTTTGGAAAAATAAACTAGAAGGCAGAGTTGTGTTCAGCTTCTTTTTGCTCCTTAAATGTATTCTCTATTGTATTTTGAAAATAATTCTTTGTATACTCTGGTTTCCCTTCATATGTACAAATCTTTTGCCTTTTACTAAAGAAAATAATTATTTGTAAAAGTTTTATGGTACTTTGGGTTTATATTCTTGGTGACTGATAATATACAGGCATTTTTAGAACCACTTATTTTTCTTGAAGTCCCTTTGCTTTAAAAGTTCATTTATCAGCATTGTGTAGCTATTGTTATTCGCCTCATAGGAATATATGTCCTTTGTGCTCCGTTGCAGTGATAGTGAGGTGGGTATGTCATCAGTAATCATGACATTGTAACTGTTACTTTATATATTCTAACATAAAGAGATCCCATCGTGGCAAGAATATGTACATTTGACCAGTGATGAGAAATAATATTATTCCATTGTGTTTTGGGGAATAAAGGAACCCAATTTTAAAGTAGTAATTTTTTTTTTAAGCCGTAAATGTGAGATTACCTGCTGCATGCATGACACAGTGGATTCCTAACTTGCCTCCTACTAGGCAGAGTAAGCATGGGGTGGGGGGAACCTTCTCTTGTCATCACTGGGTTTGCAAAACTTGACACATGGATCAGATTTCAGGATGTACACGAAATGATTTCTGTTGCAAAATGAAAAACTTCTTTAAAAAAAAAAAAAAGCAAGATAATCAAGTCTCCATGCCAGTCTGGATTTTGCATTCTGTTAGCAGGGCTTTGAGATATTTTTGACATCTGGGGGACCTGCTTCCTGTGTCTTGTTTAGGCAGAAGGGGGCAGCAGAGAAACCATTTGAAAAAAAGTCAATGTGCAGGGTTGCTTAGTCCTAATGGAAGTGATTGAGTAATATAAATACACTAAAAGGAACTGAAAGCTGAAATTAGTATTTATTTATTTAAACCTAAAAATTATTAGAAAAAAATTAAAATTACATGATTTGGATTTCTACTTGTCAGTTTTGGCTTAGTTATACAAGATGTTGCAAAATGGGTATAGTATTTTGTGGGTTTTGTTCTTCTGAGGTCTGACAAGCAAATGTAGAGTGGATTATTTAATGGAGTTCAGCTTTCGATGTGGCTTGTTTTCCAGAAGATATCCTGTGTGTTTATAGAAAAGCAGATGTGGCAGTGGGTTTTTGTGGTTTCTTGTAATATGTTTATCCATCAGAGTTAGAGTTTCTAAGGAAAAACATTTGATATTTTCTTAAAACAAAGGGAACTTAATGCCTTTGACTAAATTTTAGTTTTGGAGTTAATGGTCTAGCTTATTTGTTGTTTTATTTTTACAGTATTGCCTTTATACATACTTTTCCCCTATTTGTTGAAAGGAATGTAATTTAAGCAAGCTGATTGGTTTCATGCTCTTGACCTTTGAAAATGTGTTACCTACTTAATTGAAGCAATACTGTTTTTCTGTAAAGGATGACTTAAATCATGTGGATGGGCCTGGCTAACTGATCTTATTTACTATGTATGAAAGCTATTCTGTTACTCATTAATATTCAGTATTTCTTCTCTATGATGCTGGACAGTAGATTAGCATGATTAAGGACTTCTCTCTGAAAACCAATCTGGTAAATTTCGATATATTCTGTGTTTAGGGTAAAGATCAATGTTAAGTGCTTAACATGCAACTAATGTTTCTTTTCTCTGCTTTTGCAAGTGAAAAGAGGAATCTTAAAGTCATAATGTGTCTTTCTCTGCAAAGGAACCAATGAGGATAAAGCTGCAGTTCTACTCTAAATCCATCGCGTGTGTTGCTTTACATTGTGGTAAATTTAACGTATTGAATTCTCTGTTATGGCCCTATTTTATAAGATAAGCTGGGAAATAAATGGTCTCCATGTGATTTACAAAGTGAGAAGTTAAATGTTAGTTGTTCTCTGATGGTAGGGGTGGGTAGCATGGCCTAGTGCTTAGCAGAATGTGCATGCTTGCATGTGCGCGTGTGTGTGCCCACTTCAAGGTGCTCTACACACAGGACTCTGGTTCATTCGTACTCAGGGCACTTAGTGGTTCATCTGGTCCATGTCCTCTTGACCTTGGTCCTTCCCAGTCTCTCCCTGTGTGGGAGGCCTTAGTTGATGCGTGCTAATTGCGCAGAAATAATGGGTTCCATCTCATCAGGAAAGGGTTACCTCTGAGGTCATCTGTGACCCTAGAGCACATCTCTGTCCACACTGTGGGACCAGCTGTCCAGTGAAAGTGTGCTGAAGTGTATTGCTCCTTCCCCGCAGGTGTATTCACCCTTTGAAGTGGGGCCACAGCTCACTGATGCTCTCTCCCTTTTTAAAGGTTCATTTATTTATTTGAGAGAGAGACACGGAGAGAGAGAGTGAGAGGAGGGGGAAGGGCAGAGGGAGAGGGAGAGAAAGAGAATCCTCTAGCAGACTCCCTGCTGAGTGCACAGTCCGACCTGGGCCTTGATCCCAGGACCCTGAGATCACGACCTGAACTGAAATCAAGCGTTGACTGCTCAACCGACTGAGCCACCCACGTGCCCCATTCTTCCCCTTTTTATTTTATTATTATTATTTTTAAAAGATTTATCTATTTATTTGAAAGAGAGAGAATAAGCAGGAGAGGCAGAGGGAGAGGGAGAGAGACTCTTAAGTAGACTCCATGTCCAGCTCTGAACCCGACACGGACTTGATCTCACGACCCAAGATCATGACCAAAGCTGAAACCAGAAGTATGATGCTTAACTGACTACATCACCCAAGTGCCCCCCTTTCCCTTTTTAAAGCATTATTTTTGTGTGCATTTTATTTTGGGTATTTTCCATTGCTGTGTCTTCCAGTTCTCTTTTTTTCTGTACCATCCTACCTCTCATGAATACCATGCAGTACCTTTTTCATTTTAGATGTTGTGATTTTCATCTTTAGAAGTTTGGGTCTTTTTTGTATCTTACATGTATCCACTTAATTTTGGGGACATATGGAATGCAATTATAGTAACTCTCTATGTCCTTGTCTTTTCATTCTAATATCTCTGTGGGTTCTGGGGCTGTTTATAATACAGTATATTTTCCTGCTCTATTTCTGCCTAATAATGTTTGATGGAATGCTAGACATTATTATTTTACCTTCGTGGATGCTGGATATTTATCTCTTCCATAAAATTATTAGTGAGCTTTTTTTCCTGGGACATAGTTAAGTTACCTGGGAACGGTGTGATTTGAGGGGAGTCTTGCTTTTAAGATTTGTTAGGTGGGTCTAGAGCAGTGTTCAGTCTAGGGTAAGCTACTGAGGCAAGACTCTTGAGTATTCTTCCCCACCACCCCCCAAAGATTTACTTATTTTAGAGGAAGGGATAGAGAGAGAGAGAGAGCATGAGCATGGGGGCGAGGGGCAAAAGGAGCGAGAGTCTTAAGCAGACTCCATGCTGAGCTCAGAGCCCAGTGCAGGGCTCGATCTCAGGACTCTGAGATCACGACCTGAGCTGAAACCAAGAGTTGGCTGCCTAACCGACTGTGTCACCCAGGTGCTCCTCTAAGTCTTCTGTTCAGTGCCCTGTGAATGTGAAGTTTTTCTACTCTTGCTGATGGGAACAAGCCGTATTCTTGGGCTTGTTTGAGTACCTGGTGCTGTTACCTCTGATCATTTCAGTTGGTTCTGTCCTCAGGCTAGATTACTGTCCTGTGCACGTGCCGATCACCACTCAGTTAAATACTTAAGAGGGACCATTGGCAGATTTTTGCAGTTTTGTCTCAGTGCAGTTCTTTCCTCCCTGTTGTTCTGACCTGTGAACTCTGACCTTCTCGGTCTCCCTGTACTCTCAGCAACATCTCCTTAACTTGGGGAATCCACCAGCTTCCTTCCTGTGCCTCAGTCTGGAAANACCTGTGAACTCTGACCTTCTCGGTCTCCCTGTACTCTCAGCAACATCTCCTTAACTTGGGGAATCCACCAGGCTTCCTTCCTGTGCCTCGGTCTGGAAGCCCTCTAAGGTCAGTAAGCTGGGGGAGTCTTTTTGTTCATTTCTCTCAGCGATCATTGGTTTTTGTTTCCTGATGTTAAGTATCACAAAAACTATTTCTTTGTATATTTTGTCAGGTTTTTGGTTGTTTCGATGGAATGGTAAATTCAGTTCCTGTTACTCCATCTGGCTGGTAGCTCAAGGGTCTCTGTCTGTGCCCTCTCAGAGCCCATCTGACCTTGGTGCTTTTCCTTCCTGTTGGCATTGGAGTTCTGTTAGCAGTGGTGTCAGTTCAAGTCGTAGGCCCTGCCAGGAGGAACTGCATAGCATCCCCCAGAAGTACCATCACCATGCTGCCACGTGGCTTCTTGTCCTTTTGGATTCCTAAACTGGTTTCCAGGGAGTGTTAAGAGGATGATCGGATCTCTGCCTCCTCGTGGGCAGTCTGAAGGGGACCAGAGTAACATGGCCATTTCTAAGCAGACATGTTTCTTATTCCCCTTACTTTCTTCTGAAAAGGTACACGGATGACATGATGTGTTGGCATCACGGCCTGACAGGTGCTGAAGACGCAGGATGAACGAGGTGATACCCCAGCCCACAGGAAGCTCGTGGCCTTAGGGAGAAACAATATGTAGATAGAAAACTGTAATATAACCTGATAGTCTATGGCTTTCCAATTGAAAGACTTCCAGGAGCCAGAGACGTTCTCTGTCATTCTTTGTGCTATTTTCAGTAAAAGCATAACAGTACCATCCTGGTGCTTTTTTGGGCTTTGGATTTCTTGGTGAACAGAAAGTTCTCTTATTGTATCAGCTCTCAGTAAACCATCAAAGAGCAAAGCAATGTTTTTAAATAACGTTGCTTCTTACTGAGACTGACTTTGTCTCCAAGTGACACTTTTTATTAATTTATCTTGTTTGTCACCACCTAAATAGAATTTGCTGTTTGTTTATATAATTTTTCTGACTGGTGATGGGTTTTATTCTGTTTAACAGGTGGAGAGCAATTCTAAGCCCTGATTTCTAAAATACATATTTCCCNGCCCTGATTTCTAAAATACGTATTTCCCTTGGAAGCTATTTTAGTGGAAAAATAAGATTGTCTGCTTTTATTAAAATTGTTCTGTTTCATAAAAAACAATTGTGAAAAAGTTTGGTCTTCGTTACTGTTTTTACCTGTGCTTTCAGAAGCAGAATTATTTCTGTAAAAATATACTACTGAAGCTTCCCTATTCTCCAAGGTAGCATTAAATGAAATAGTTTCTAAGTATATTTGAAAAAGTACATTACTATACCTGGTTTTTAACTTTCTTTCTTTTGTATTTTGGTACCAAAACAAACAAAATATCACTTCTCAAAATTTGAGTTTACAAAGCACAGATAATTCACAATACAGATCTTTCAGTAGCCTTCTTTTAAGTAGCATTGGGAAGAAGAACTGGACTGATTTACCTCTGATCCTTTTTTAAATTGAAGTATAATTAATGTACAATGTTAGATTAGTTTCAGGTGTATAATATAGCGATTCAGTAATTCTGTATTCATTACCCAGTGCTCATCAGGGTACCTGCACTCTTCATCCCCTGATCTATTTCACCCATCCCCCCTTCCCCTCTGGCAACCACCAGCTGTTTCTTCTCTATATTTAAGAGTCTGTTTTTGTTTCTCTCTTTTTTCTTCTTTGTTCATTTGTTTTGTCTCTTAAATTCCGCATATGAATGAAATCATATAACATTAGTCTTTTTCTGTCTGAATTATTTCACTGAGTATTATACCCTCCAGGTCCATCCATGTTGTTGCAAATGGCAGGATCTCATCCTTTTAATGGCCAAGTAATATTCCAGTGTGTGTATGCGTGCACGCGTGTGTGTTTGTGTGTGTGTGTGCATGTGTGCATATACACATATCGCATGTTCTTTATCCACTCATCTATGGATGAACATTTAGGTTGCTTCCATATATTGGCTATTGTAAATAGTGCTGCGGTGAACAGTGGGGTGCATATATCTTTTCGAATTAGTGTTTTTGTTTTCTTTCGGCAAATACCTAATAGTAGAATTATTGGATCCTATGGTAATTCTATTTTTAATTGTTTGAAGAACCTCCATACTGTTTCCAGAGTGGGTGCACCAATTTTCATTCCCACCAACAGTGCATGAGGGTTCCTTTTTCTCCACATTCTTGCCAACACTTTCTTCTTGTCATTTTGATTCAAGCCATTTTGACAGGTGTAAGGTGACATCTCATTATGGTTTTGATTTGCATTTTCCTGATGATTAGTGATGTTGAGCATCTTTTCATGTGTCTCTTTGCCATCTGTATGTCTTCTTTGGAAAGATGTCTATTCAAGTCCTCTGCCCATTTTTTATTTGGATTCCTTGTGTTTGGGCTATCTGTTGAGTTGTATAAGTTCTTTATATATTTTGGATATTAACCCCTTATCAGATATGTCATTTGCAGATATCTTCTCCCATTCAGTAGGTCGCCTTTTTATTTTGTTGGTGGTTTCCTTTGCTGTGCAAAAGCTTTTTATTTTGATCTAGTCCCAATTGTTTATTTTTGCTTTTGTCCCCCTTGTCTGAGGCGACATATCTACATATATGTTTCTATGGCTGATGTCAAATAAATTACTGCCTGTGCTTTCTACTAGGATTTTTATGGTTTCAGGTCTCACATTTAGGTCTTTAATCCATTTTGAGTTTATTTTTTGTGCATGGTATGGGAAGGTGGTCCATGTAATTGTCCAGTTTTCTTGGCATCATCATTTTGAATACCTCAATGTTTTGATTACTGTTTTGATAACTGTTACTAGAGCTTTGTAGTAGATCTTGAAATCTGGGATGCTGATATCTCCAGCTTTGTTCTTCATTCTCAAGATTGCTTTCATTATTTGGGGTCTTGCTGGATCCATACAAATATTAGGATTATTTCATCCTTTTCTGTGAAAAGTGCTATTGGTGTTTTGATAGGGATTGCTTTGATTCTGTAGATTGCTTTAGGTAGTTATGGACAATTTGACAATATTGATTCTTCCAATCCATGAGCATGGAATGTCTTTTCATTTGTGTCATCTATAATTTCCTTCATCATCTTTTCTGGTTTTCAGAGTATGTATCTTTCACCTCCTTGGTTAAGTTTATTCCTAGGTATTTTATGCTTTTTAGTGCAATTGTAAATGGGATTGTTTTCTTAATTTAGTGCCACTTCATTATTAGTGTATAGAAATGTAACAGATTTCTGTATGTTAATTTTTTTATTCTGTGCCTTTACTGAATTCATTTATGAGTTCTAGTAGTTTTATTCCGGTGTCTTTTGGCTTTTCTATGTATAGTATCACGTCTTCTGCAAATCGTCAAGGTTTACTTCTTCCTTACCAATTTGAATGCCTTTCATTTCTGTTTCTTGTCTGGTTGCTATGGCTGGGAGTTCCAGTTCTGTATTGAATAAAAGGTGTGGGAGTGGACATCGCTGTCTTGTTCCTGGTCTTAGGGGAAAAGCTCTCAATTTTCACAATTGAGAATGATATTAGCTGTGCGTTTTTCACAGGTGGTCTTTATTATATTGAGGGTCTTTATCATAAGTGAATGTTGTACATTGTGAAATGCTTTTGCTGCATCTTTTGAAATGATCATATGGTTTTTATCCCTTCTCTTGTTAATGTGGGGTATCACATTGATTGATTTGCGAATATTGAACCCCCCCTTGCCTCCAGGAATAAATCCCACTTGATTGTGGTGAATGATTTTTTAAATGTATTGTTGGAGTCATTTGGGGAATATTTTGTGGAGCAGTATCACATCTGTGTTCATCAGAGATGTTGGCCTGTAGTTCTCTTTTTTTGTGGTGTCTTTATTTGGTTTTGGTCATGGTAATGCTAGCCTTATGGAATGAATTTGGAAGCTTTCCTTCCTTTTCTATTTTCTGGAATAGTTTGAGGAGAATAAATATTAACTCTTTTTAAATGTTTGGTTGTTCTTATTCTCTTTTTGGTAGAAATCTATTTGTATTGTCACTGACTTCTCTTAAACCTCATAGGGCACTTGGGTGCTCAGTTGGTTAAGTGTCTGACTCTTGTTTTTGGTTCAGGTCACTATCTCATGGGCCTCAGGCTCTGATTTCTGCTTGAAGATTCTCTCTGCCTCTCCCCCCTCTCTAAAATAAATAAATCTTTAAAATAAAATAAAAAAAACACCTCATTATTAAACTAATTAAGGAGTCTCTAATAAAGAATTGATTTGGGGGAAGTCAAAGTAATGCAGCCATTATAGAACCAAAAATTTAACCTAGAATTTATTAGAATATTTGGTCACTTTTAGATTTCTTCCCAAACTGACAAAGATTGAATTTTTTCAGAACAGTCAATGGAAATTCTAGAGAAACAGCTCAGATTTTGGCAATAGCATGAAAATGGGGGTTGGCTTTGCTTTCTGCTTGATAATTCATCTTTTGAAGAATTAACTCGTAAGTGTACATTTGAGGTTACTTATGGTGTGCAATATGGCCTTAATCCCAGAGTGACTTAGCAACGAACAGTTTTAAGTTTGTAGGGAGTATGCGGCCCACGGTCTCCAGGGTGGAAAACCTCCATTAAAACAACAGAATTTTTTTTGTGCAGGTAAGCATACTGTGTTCTAAGCAGTGTTCCTCCAGAACTACCTTCTGTACGGTTTGGATAAGTTAACTGGTCAATGAGAGCTGGTTACTGGCAGTTACTGATGATCTGTCGTAAGCTGGGTCTAGTATTAGCCAGAAGCGGAACAGACTGGACTTGCTAACTGGACTGTTTACCCCACACGGTAAAGTAACATGGGAAAAAGTACTGTCACGGGTCCACTCCAGTTAGGTGCCTGAGATTGTGATGGTGTCTAAATTAGCAGAGTGTCGTGGGATGCAAAGTGGATGTCCACCGGTTGGGTGAATACTGGGCACTCTTCCTTTGCAGGAGGGGTCCAGAGGGAAGGCTCACACGATTGAGTCACACATGAGGAAAACCATCCCTCCGGATGTAGAGGAGGTCACACAGAGGGAGGTGGACACGTACTGCGAGTACCCCTCCTCCTGAGCCAAGACATCCAGAAGAGCGCTAAGGCAGAGCAAAATATTCTTCAGGCTGCACTGAGTTCTGGCACCATAGGGATTTCTCGGTTTCTCGGTGGTGTAGCATTGAGTGGACCACTGCCTGGCCGGTGGGGTTTTTTTCAGCCTCACTGGCCCATGTGGGTTGCCTTCAAGTTCATTTGAATCTGAGTCGAAACAGGAAGACATGAAACTTAGCGGACTTTAAGAAAAGTGTAACAGTGTAGAACTGGTTACTATGGGATCCCTTGGAGTGTGACGGTGGTAAAAACACCTGGATTCTCTTAACTAAGAGAAATGTAAGTGTGTGAGCTGCCTTCTGAGGATGAAATTCTTTATTTGTTAAGATTTGATTGATTGATTGATTGATNTAAAAACACCTGGATTCTCTTAACTAAGAGAAATGTAAGTGTGTGAGCTGCCTTCTGAGGATGAAATTCTTTGTTTTATTTGTTAAGATTTGATTGATTGATTGATTGACTGAGAGAGAACGGGAGCAGGGGGAGGGGCAGAAGGAGAGGCAAAGAATATCAAGCAGACTCCATGCTGAGCATGGAGCTTTATGTGGGCTCTATTTTACAATCCCAAGATTACGAACTAAGCCGAAACCAAGAGTCAGATGCTTACCTGACTGAGCCACTCAAGTGCTCCAAGGATGAAATTCTTAGTGAATTATTAAGGGAGAGTATGAGAGCCCCAGGCATGTTTCTATCATGTGAATGCCATGTTTGAATATCGTGCTATGTATACTGTGCCGGTGGTAGGGTCTTTGGTAAAGCTTAATTGTCATTCTGTTGAATTTTATATTTGTTTATCTTTGGAGAGGATTTGGTGATTTATCTCATGGACAATGAAAGAGGAAACATCTTCATGAAGGCTTCTCTCCGAAATTTGTATTTGAAAAATACCTAACATTCTAACTTCTTTATTTTATGATTGAGGACATGGAAATTATAGTAGTTTCAAATTAAAAGGGACTTAAGAGGTGATCTGATTGGATTCTTACTTTACCAGATGGAGAGACTGAGTCCCCCAGTGGTTAACTGACTTGTCCAAGGCTGGACATTTAGCTGGAGAGTAAGCCAAGAGGGAATCTGACTTGTGATTTCTAGACGCATGACCCTTACTCACGGGCATGTAATTTGCAGTTCCCACTTACTTCTTGCTCCGAAGACTTTGTCTTCCCTGGAGGAGGTTTATGTTGCTGAATGAGAAAAAGCTTGGATGTATGGGCCACAGTGGCTACAGCTGAAGCTCTGGCTGTATTAGCCAACACCACCATTGCTTGTCTCCACTCCTACCCTCTGCCCAAGGATGTGGCCTTCCTGTAGCTTATAGTGGGGGCCCCTGGGAGCCTGCAAGGAAGGCCCTCCATCCTGAGCCCTTGCCAGAGTCTCTGCTTCTTCCTCCTTGCTCCAAGATTGCAAATTGACATCCTTATAGTAAGTCTGGGCCCCTCTGCTTTCCACTGAGCAGCCCCCTTATCTGCACCTGCCACCTTGGGTGGAATTTATTTTAGTGAAACAAACTGAGTTGGAGACCAGGAGACCTATAATCAGTGTTTTGGTAGTAAGTCAGAACTTGGTCAGAGGCTTCTGTTCATTTTCCAATGAGAGCTGGATGTGTGAGGCTGTTGAAGAAACCTGAATTTTCAATTGCAGGTTAATGACTTTGCTGGAAGCTAGCAAGAAATTAAGATTCTCTTGACCATATAGAGATTTCAGCTGCAGAGAGAAATTAAAATAAAAATAAATTCTTCTTGGGGCACCTGGGTGGCCCAGTCGGTTAAGCATCTGCTTTTGGCTCTGGTCATGATCCCTGAGTCCCAGGATCGAGCCCCAAGTTGGACTCCCTGCTTAGCGGGGAGTTTGCTTCTCTCTCTTCCTCTGCTCCTATCCCTGCTCGTGGTCTCTCTCTCTCTCTCTCTTTCTCTCTTGCTCATTCTCTCTCAAATAAATAAATAAATAAAATCCTTAAAAAATAAATTCTTATTCTGAGGACACATAGTGTTCATAAAATCTGACCTCAAACTTAAAAATAAGTGTGTTAGATACCAATCTTGTTTTTCCTTGAGCTAACTTGGAACCTTACATGCATTGCAAGTTGCAGAAGGACCCCCTGTGAGTAGGCTGGTACAGCTGAATGGTCAGGAATCCATTTATAAAAAGCCTTCTATTCAGGCTGTTTCCAGGACTATTAACAATATATTTTTTTTTTATCAGGCCCAGAATAATTTTATCTTTGTAAGATGGTGCAGTACCAGCCTAATAGGTAGTAATTTCCTTTATTAGGCTTGTATTAAAGGGTGGATGAGTCATTTTCCTAGTTCATTCATCAAATTTTTATCAAGTATATTCTTTGTGTCATGCATTGTGCTAGGTTCTGGGAGATGATTAAAAAATGGTCCTTGTCTCAGAAGAGAAAAGACACAATTACACCCATACAGGGGTACAGTTTTATGGCATATGCCGTGTGATAGCTGGTCAAGGCCTAGATGCCGAGGTTATATGGGAGGTTACATGGGAGACAGTGCATCAGAGGAAGAGAAAGAAGCATCCATGCAAGGCCGAGGGGAAAGGACCTTCTTGAAGAGGGACATCATGTACAAAGCAGCGGGGGCCTGAGGGATCACAGTGTGGCCGGCCTCCTAGTACCAAGTCTAGTGTGATTGTCAATCTTAGCTTGCTTGAGGGGCGGGGGACATAATGTTAGCATTTGCTTTTGCTCGTCGGGCTGAGCTGTTGCTAAGTGGTCTTACTTCTCTTCTACCCAACAGCAACTGTTGGAGGTTTTTAAGAAAGGGAGTGAAATCAGATTCTTGTTGGTGGGAAATGTTTTAGTAGCTGAGGGGTAAATAGTGAAGGTTGTGGACACTGGAAATGAGGACACTGGGAAGCATTTATAAAAGAAGGTGTCTGGTAGATGATAAGCGTGGGGCCGTGACTTTGAGGTCAGAATCAATTTGGATGATATTTTACAGGTACATCTAGAACTCAGTGAAGCACGGAATTTAGAGGGTGAACTTGGGGGGCTGGGCCAGTGTTGATAGCATTACAGATGGGAAGGCATCATCTCTGATTGTTGAAATTGTAACTGGGGGTATTTTCCGGGACACCTGCATTCATGGCTAACCCGTGGCTTTCTCTAGTGCAGCTCTTGTGCTTTTGTATTGCAGTCGTCTGTGACTTGCCTGGACTATACACTGCTTGTGGTCAGGAGCTTGGTTTACTGTGTTACCGTGTCATTATTCCAGCACATGGCGCAGCACGCGGTACGTAGCACGTGCTTGGTGAGAACTTGGATGGGCAGATGAATGCACCAGCCATTTACGTGAGGATTTCCTCCACTGAATTCTTCCTTGGTCCAATGAGGTGTTTGTTTCTGGTGGGAAAGAAGACTAGCTGGCTGTCAAAGTCAGTTGTCATTCTCATTGTCTGAGCAAGTTTCGCTTGGATTTCCATTTTCCAGAAACTACCCGGGCTTCTATTTGACTGTTTCCCTGGTGACAACTCACTCGAGTACTTTTTGTTTTGAGGTCACATGATAAAATGGAGCTAGATATATACGTTTGTCTTTGACTTTGGCTCTTTGAACCTATGGCTCAAATTCTAGATTTATTTAATTGGGAGTTTTATTCATTCATTCATTCATTCATTCATTCATTCTTTCATTCATGATACTCTGTGGTTCTGGTCTTGAGTTAAATACACTTATAATTGCCACAGGATTTTCCCATGGCACCCTCACAGCTGGAGGTCTGGTGGGCTTTTGTAAATGGCTTTTGGAAGAATGATTAGTTTGCCAAAGCATTAGCAATCTTTCATATTGTTACCATCTGCTTTTTGTCTAAAGAGACAAGTGTTGGCATTTTATTTAATGGACTTTGTTTGAATCAGCTTATTTTCCCACTGTCCAAAATTACTGAGGGAAAACATGAACGTTTATTTCAGGGGCTGTATTCCTGTCTTGCTTGGTGGGGCCAGGGGCGGGGAGATAGATCACTTTCGTAGCCATCAAGCACTAATATTTCCCATCTTTTCTGTGATTAAGTTTTAAAAAGAATCTCTTTGTGATCTTGTTTGGTTCTGGCATGAGACCATAGATCTAAAGAACAATTGTCAGTGGGATATGTTGGCTGTATTTTTTAGTTTGTTTTCTAAAGAAGGGAAAGAGGAATTTACATTTCAAAAAATTTTTTCCTGAATAGAAAACTATTACATGCCCAGCTCTTCACTCTACCCCTCCTTGAGCCCTATCTTTATAGTTGAGAACAATGTTTCCAAGAGTTTAAGAAATCTACAGAACTCCTTTAGCCCTCAGTTGTTGCAAATCCAGGTCTTTTGCAGAAGGCAGAGGCTTGCACGTATGTAGGAGAGAAGCCTCTGCCCCCGCAGCTCTGCATGGGTCACAGGGCTTGCCCCTGCTGATAGAATTCGTGAAACTGGAAGCTGATAGACTTGACCCCAGTTGCGAGGAGTGACTCCTGTTCTGTGAAAACCATCCAGATGGGGGCATTTCGATTCTTCCTTGGTAGCCATGGAAATCATAAACGAATTATGGTGCCTCAGTATAGGAGGACTTCTCATTTTGAGAAATTAATAGTCTTTTGTCTTCTCTCCGTCTGTGTGATGTAGGGACATGAAACCCCTGATGAGCTGACTTGCGTGGCACAGTGGGCAGACATGAGAGCAATCAGTCTTACCCTTGCTGTTTAAAAATTGCGAGAAATGTGAAATGGAGGAGTTCAGAAAACCATTTTGGGAATATCTGTATTACACAGAAGCAGAGGTGATTTCACCTTCAGTACATTTAATTCCTGGCTTTGGCTTTAGACCGCAGCAATCTTTAGTGAGATATTTTGTTGCATGCTAATAACCTCAGGGATTTTTTTCTGCTGCCCTTGTGGTCTTTTGAGGAGGATTCTCGCATTGCAAAGGATGCCTCCGTATAATAAATGGCAAAAAGTATCAGGACTGTTTCTTAGTGCCTACACCCATCTGGGGTTTATTAATTTTCCGGATATGGGTTAACACGGTTCCGTGAATAGGCACAAGGCCTAGCGAGTAGGATTAGGATGGTTTCCAGGGCCTCTGAACTCATGTCAAGCAAACCTGGCGTGCTAGGCAGCTAAGTCCACTGAATAGGGAAAAGACGTTGAAAGTGCTTTATCTCACTGCATAATGTTTGTAAATTTTATTCGATTAATATACAGCTGCAGGGCTCATGATGCTGAAATTAAAGTTTTGTAAAGTTTTGATAAGGAGGCCGCCAAACAAATTTGATTAGCAGGGAAGGTTTTGGAAATGAGTTGGCAAGAATGCAGAAATAGAAGGTTTGGATTTCAGGAGGCGTGTTGGCATTGCTGTGCCCATTTGATTAACCGTGGAAAGCCTGTGGTTTCCACCTGTCACTTCCGGCATTTCTTGTCTCTTATGTCTTCTCCATGCTGACCTCTGACATGAGTAAGCATCTTTTACAGTTAAGTCTCATCAGCACAGAGTTCTTGGAAAGCCTGTTTTATGAGTGTGAGTGGGAATCTTTTTCTTTCTACATCCTGGCAACAACACACTTTCATCTTTCTCTTCAAGTTGTGGGCTTTTGAAGGTCTTTCTCCCTCTGAAGGTCGAGGTAGCAGATGTCCCTTTACTTGGAGTTCAGCTCTGTCAGCCATTGCTGAAGGGTCATGGGGAGAGGACACAAAACAGCTTTTCACATAAAATTAACAGACAGGGGTTTTCAAAATAACACTTACCCTTGTTAAATTTTAATTTTTTTGGTGAAAGGAATTCTAATTGCTCTAAAACCCCAGCAGGAATATTTCACATTATTGAACAGGATTTCATAGCTTATTTTAAAAGTCAGATTGGAGGCTGTCTCTTGAGAGGAAAGGAGGACACAAGGACTGGGGAGGGGCTTGAAGCTGCCTTCAAGTCTATATGGAATGTTGTATGTCATGGGAACAAAGTTCTCAAGCAAACAGGGAAGGTAAATATAGAGAAATGGGCTGTGGTACACGGGAGTTTGTTATATTATTCTCCTTTGCTAGTGTTTTCCAGACTGTCTCTGGTGAAATGCCTTTTGTTTTTCTTATCATTTCCAGTCTGTCACAGACCAGTGTGTGGTCATTGAGCCATGACTGGCCTGCAGTTCTCACCCCACACTCCACTTAGCACGTACATTCACCAAGACCAACACCAACCAATGCCTTCTTTGGTGAGACAAGCCCATGATGGTATGTTTGGATGTCTCAACCTTGTCAAGTTGTCCTAAAAGTTCCTAAATGCTTATTCTTTATTTTAGTTCTTATCCCACAGTGGACCTGTAAAAGAATTTCCGGCTGATGGGATACTCTGAGTAGCCCGCTCTAGTCTTTGCCAGAAGTAAATCATAATAAAAGTGTTTATAAATCATTTTGGAAATATTTATATTTTAAAAATATTTCACATCAGCTCATTTATCTGTTCTGTGTATTTGCCCCCAAAGTGGGTTAGTCTTTTATTCCACAAATATGTCTTGGTCTTGGAGCTGTGGTAGGTACTCCTAAATATGCAGAGATGAATAAAGTATTGTTCCTGCCTTTGAGAGTTTGTCATGTAATGAAGGCAACATAATTCAACAGTTTTTTTTTTTTTGAGCACTTGATTTCCGTTAGGCTTTATCTTAAGCAGTTGAATATTCAAAGATAAGTAATTCACAGACTTTTCTTTCAAGGAGTTTCCATTTTATAGTGGACATACAGCCAGTATCTCGTATATAATACCAGGAGTATACACTAAATGTTTGGAAACCCTGAAAGTAGCCATGATTTGTAATTGGGCAGTTTTAAAGTTTTTATAGAGGAGCAGCTTATTTGAACTGGGTCTTCCTGAAGGACGAGTAGGGATTTTTCAATTTGGCAAAGTAATAAAGTCAGAGGACCATCGTGAGCAAGACTGGAGAGATGTAGTAGACTTGGCTTGATAAGAAGTGATCGGTAATCAGCAGATTGGTGTGATGGTAGAATGTACCAACGGAGGTGAGTTTAGAAAGGCAGGAGGAGGCGAGGTGTTATGGGCCCTTGAATTTCAGGCTAAGATGTTTAAACCTTGTCTTGTTCACCTGAGAAGATTTCAATGTGTGATCAGAGTTGTGGTTAGCGCTCAGATTGTATGAAGACTGGATTATTAAGGGGAGGGGCTAGAGGGGGGAAACTAGTTAGGAGGCTGTTAAAATAATCCAGAGATGATGAAGACCTGGCTCTGCAAATTTAGAGGAGATGATCCATCCAAGGACCATTTCTGAAAGTGAAGGAGTGGAATGGGGGAAGAGAGGAGCTAGGGGAGGGTGAGGGGCTCGTTAACATGGATAAACTGAGTCATAGAGGGACATGTTTTCCTGCGGATGAAGATACACGTAATTTTCCCACAAAGAGGAGAGAGGATAGAGGTATTACTTTCAATAGCTTTGATATCCTCAAAATAATTGAAGTTATTTCAGGAAACTGATGGCGATGGAAAAAAATATAAATTTGCCTTGGGGAAGGTAACAGGGTTTTCTTCATTTTAGCACCTCAGATCTTTGACTTGGCATTTTCTGGTATAGATCTTTGGCTTTCACTTTTGAACTTCACGTATTCATTCATTCTTCAGTGTTTATCGAAGGCTTGCCATGTGAGAAGCATTAGGAACAAGGAGCTCACAGGCTAAATACGGAGGAAAGACACAGCGACAGCATATGGTCTGGGTAGGTACGCTCAAGGGGCGATTGCTAAGCTTGCTGACAGGGCTGTGGGGCCGTGAAAGACACTGGAAGAGGTGAGTTTTCCTAGTCTTAGGAGATGAGTACATGTTAAGTGAAAAGAAGTAAGAGGGACTTTCCAAGAAACAGGGTTTGTGGAAACAGAAGGAGAGGTAGGCTGGGGCCAGATTCTTGGGCGCCCTGTGTTACGTGTGAGAATTTATGGTTGGGTGAGGAAGAACCCGAGAAGGGTTTCGGCGGGGGCAGTAGGAAGGGAACAACTTTGGGTTTAGGTAGCTTGTGCTGGCCGCCATGTGGAGAGTGGGGTGTAAGTTCTGTCCTGGAAGAGTAGAATCAGGGAGCCCAGCCGGGAAATACTCCGAAAATTCTAGTGAGAAATGATGGAGATCTGAACCAGGTAAGTAATATCGGACATCGACCAGGGAGTTAGTATTAGAAACATGGAAACTTGACAGGACATTGAGATTGATTCAGGTCAAACAGGGAGAGAAAGGGAGGTGTGAGATGACACAGGGTCAAGTTTGAGCTACTTGAATGGTTGGGCAGAGAGATGAGGACTTCAGCAGGAGACACTGAACCAGGCCCCTGGAGATGTTGAGCAGGCGGGTAAATATTCGTGTGCCAAGTCCTACCGGGAAGTGGAGGCCAGAGAGGACTGTTCAGTGTCATCAGCAGGTAGGAGTGGGTCATTCAAACTGATGCAGGAGTTGCCACCCACTGAGCTGAGACAATTTGAAACCACATCATCTGGTCTCCTTCTGTGGTTAAAATATCCTAACAAGCATTAAAGGTAGGAAGGGGGGCCGATTTCAGGGAACTGACCTCAAAAAGGCAAAAGAAACCTACTGAAGTATAACTGGCTAGTGCGTATCTTTGGCTTGTCTACTGGAAGAGTACAAAGGTGCTAAAGGAGAAAATGAGGGGAGGAACCTCTCCTTTCCTTGAACTGTTTGGTTGAAGAAATTTAAAAATGTGTGAACATGAAATAATTTGAGAACAGGAACAACATATTAACATAATCTATGCATAAAAATGCCATTTATGCATACGATTAAATACTTTTTATAAAAATGTGTAAGCCACATTTTTTAAAGATTTATTTATTACTTATTTTTCAGAGGGAGAGAGCACAAGTGGGGGGAAAGGCAGAGGGAGAAGCAGGTTCCCCACTGAGCAGGGAGCCCCATATGGGGCTTGATCCCAGGACCCCAAGATCATGACCTGAGCCGAAGGCAGACGCTTCACTGACTGAGCCACCCAGGAGCCCTAAACCATATTTTTTAAAGTGTGATGCAGTTCGTTCTAAACTAAGCTTTTAAGTCCTGAGATGACATAGAGTAAGGTAAAAATACTGCAAGTAGCATTTAATGGGGGCAATCGTGGCCAATTTGAAGGACGCGTGGGTGGGGGGCGGCAGATCTAAGGAGAACTCCCTTTGTGCCAGATGCTGTGCTGGGAGAGGAGGGATAAACAGGCACAGTCTGCTAACATTTTTAGCAGTTGTTTTAGGATAATACCCGGTCTTCATCAAACCATTGATACGAACGCGACACTTAACGTCTGTTCTTGTTGGCAGACTTCCGTCCTTAACTGGAAGATACAGAGCCACACGAGCAGTGTAGTCATTTTTGTTCACAAATATTATATTTGGCTGCCTCTGATTAGAAGTATAATCTTAAGCAGAACCAACCCTAGCATCTCAAGAAATAGTTGACGGAACTTCACATAGTTCCAGCTCCTTCATCCATAAAAAAAAAAATCAAAATGTTACTGGTAACATAGTCATCAACGTTTTAGCAGTTTATCTGGTTTCTGGAAGAGGCTGAACTTAATAATACCTAGAATATAAATTAAATGGTCGTTTTTACTGATCTTGTTTCATTTTATTTTGTTTTCTACCCTCAAAGCCTCTTTTCTCCCATGATAATAGTTGTAAGACTGAATGGAGAAAAAGAGACTATAGTATGCACAGAAGTCTTTGTGTAATGTTGTAAGCAGAGGCAGTGTTGGGAGCCCTCCTTTGGGGATTCAGACTCACCTTCTCAGAGGACTGCTGTCCGAATATACTCAGGAGTAAAAGAAATTCAAGTCTAAGCGAAGATGTGGCCAAGCTGACCTGTTCATAGCTCCGTGGGTGGGTGTTTCCTGACTTGGGAGGGTGGGGCAACCTTGAACTTTGAACCAGACCCCTGGATGTGCTTACTGGTCTCTTGAGCCAGGATCACCCAGTCCTCTGGCAGCACGCGATGTGGGGGAGGGGGGAGCAAAACCTGCAGGCACATGCGAGGGACTGATTAGGAGCACCTGTGGGTGTGGCATGTGCCCTGGAGCCTCTGTGGACATTTGAGTGATTCGTTGGGGGGTGTGTGATTTAACTCCTCACACTGGCAGGACCACAGCTCCCAGTTGACAGGTGCCTTCTGATTCCTGGGGTACCAACCTGGCATTTTCATGTAAATGAATTCTCAGTCAGCATTTTTGCATTGTTTATGGAGGGTCTGCACAAAGGTTATACTAATCTAAATATTAACCCCAGTGAAACAATTAGGAAGGATGATGTGTTAGGTAAATGTCACCTGAAGCATCACAAAGATGAATAAAATGTATTATTTTTAATTACCCATTTCTTTTCTTTTGGTGTGGAGAATTGTGAGCTGCTTATCTGCGCCTGCCCGTCCACAAATACTCTCTAGGCATTGTGCTGCTCACGATAATTTCATGATTTAATCAGAGAGGGCTGGCTTTAGATTTCTGATATAGTGAGAATTGGCATTTAAGAAGTTAATTGGAATTGGAAAGAGCTATTAAAAGGCCATGAGAAGGTCTTTCATGAAACCCTTGAATGTGCTTCAGTCAGAAGCTCTTATTAAATTATGCTAAGGGTGTTTTTCCTTTCGCTTTAAATCACTCATTATGATCATCTAATCAACTTCCTGAATATCGCTGCCGATGAAATTATTAACTTCGTAATCGTTGGAATTTATATTTTTTCCCCTCCAGTTATCAGTGAGTCAGTGTTTGGTAGAAGACAATAGCTTCTCTCGTCCCACTGGGACTGACCCAGAATCGGTTTTAGATTTTGAGTTTCAAACTGTTATTCTGGAGATTGGGGACTGTGTCGGGTGCTCAGTTTCAGTAATTGTTACGTTGCCTCTTTTTTTTTTTTTAATTAATTAATTAATTTGACAGAGATAGAGACAGCCAGCGAGAGAGGGAACACAAGCAGGGGGAGTGGGAGAGGAAGAAGCGGGCTCATGGCGGAAGAGCCTGATGTGGGGCTCGATCCCATAACGCCGGGATCAATGTCCTGAGCTGAAGGCAGATGCTTAACGACTGCACCACCCAGGTGCCCCTGTTACATTGCCTCTTGAAGGCATAGGTTCGTTTCTCTTGAGCAGAGAGCTTGGCTGTAGTCACGTGTTGCTCCTAAATGGGCTTGTTGCCCGAGGGGCAGGGGGGTAGATGATGTGTTTGAATTTTCCTGTCCCTTTGCTACGAACTTAAAGAAAGCTGTTTATTTCATAGCCAGTCATGGGACAGACTAATTGGGTCAAAATAAATGATCGAATTGAATATTATTTTGAAGAAATAACTTGCCTGTTAGGCCCAAGGATGTCATAAGAACTACCTTTTGTTGAAGTCTTAAGTACTTGTTTTGGACCTGGATTCAAAAGCCCCATCAATACTTTTTAAGACGCTTTACCAAGCAGTGAATGATGAATACGGATTCTCTTTCAGATCAGTAAAGATCATGAAACACAAGTGATGAGACATTTCCATAAGCTTAGACTAGATGGCACTTTTTAAAAAATTTTATTTATTTATTTGAGGGAGCAGAAGCAGGAGCAGGGGTGGAGGGAGAGGGACAAGCAGACTCCCCACTGAGCATGAGGCATGACATAGGGCTTGTTTCCAGGCCCCTGAGCTCATGACCTGAGCCAAAGTCAGATGCTTAACCGACTGAGCCACCCAGGCACCTCTTGGTGCCACTTTTTAATTCAAGATTGTGGGCCAGATGAAGGTTGGACAGCAGTTTCCAGAAGCATCACACTGCGCAGGCTGTCTGGCTGGCTTCAGCCTTTTGTTCTCAACTCACCAGTCCCACAAAACCAAGCAGATCAAATCTGTTAGTTGAAAACTGTAGAAGGTCTCCAGTTATTTAAAGATTGAGTCTGGTTGGGAGGGTTGGCTCAAATTCCACTCTTCTTTGCTTAGAGACAGCCTGAAAATAGTTGGGCAAAATGGTATTTTAGTTATTTTTGCAACTTCTTTTCAATGTTTTAACATGTATTTATGTATAAAGTGTATGTTTTGTGTTTATGTTTTAATCAAAGGATTAAAGTGTGTGTGTGTGTGTGTACACACACATACAGATAGACATATCTGTCTTTATATAATAATGTTTCTGAAAAGTTGAGTATAAAAATTTTATAATTTAAAAACCATGTTAATAGAACAAGGGACCCTTACTGTCTCAAGAATTACAATGCCTTATTCTAAGTGATGAACATAATTTTGTTTTTTAATGTAAAATTCAGGACAGTAAAGGTAAAATAAGTCTCCCAACATGAAAACTTTCCTAATATTCTGTTATCATTAATTTATTTTGCAAATGAAATAAAGCATGACAGGACAATTTTGAAAAGATGTGTTTTTAAAGAAAATAGTAGTTCCTTATTTATTGACTTTAAACATTTAAATGTTCAAATAGTGGGCCCTTTTCGCATACACGAGATCTAAAATATTTTCTCCTAGAGTCTATGGTTGATGCTTCTGGACCTTCATGAACTCACTTAACGTAGTAGGTTCTTTTTTTTTTTTTTTTAAAGATTTTATTTATTTATTTGTCAGAGAGAGAGCACAAGCAGGGGGAATGGCAGGCAGAGGGAGAAGCAGCCTCCCCACTGAGTAAGGAGCCCAATGTGGGACTCAATCCCAGGACCCTGGGATCATGACCTGAGCCAAAGGCAGACGCTTAACCGACTGAGCCACCCAGGCATCCCAATGTAACAGGTTCTTGAGTGCGCGAAAACAGATAATTTGCAGAGAGCTTTTAACTTAGGGCTTTCTTAGGTTAACATTGATCCAATATTTAAAATATACTCATTGGCATGCAAGAGGTAGATGACTGTGAAGGTCAGTAGTTGGAGAACGTATCCCGTCTTCTTGTTCTCCATTTGCACCTTTGCACTGAATTACAGTGTCTGTTTGGGGACATGTGTAGATACAGTTTCCCCCCAATTAGTTTTTCTGGAAATAAAATATAAAAACAAGTCTAATCGTGACTGAGAAATAAGTAGACGCAGGAAGAATAAAGAAGAAGCAAATGCTACAGCCAGACTGTAAGGATGACGGGAAAGCAAGTAGGGACAACTTAGTGCCAGCTGCTGTGTGTAAAAGATAGTAGAAACTAAACTTCTCACTTTGCAGAATTTCAATCACAGAAGCATAGTGGCAAAAGGCATAACATTCTTGAAGAAACCAGCTCAAATCAGGCTTGTGACTAAGAAAGGTAATGCAGGTGCCTGACGATGTAACGTAGGTCTCAGATCCCAGGTATTCTGGTGATGTGATAGGTCCGGAGGTGGATGGTCAGATCTGATTTGGGCAGAAAGTGGAGCAATGCGTGACTGCCCAAGTTTGTACAGCCCTCCCAGTGGGAAGTACTGGGTGGGAACTGGGGTGAAATGGGAGCAGAGGTAGGGAGTTAGAATTAAATGTTGGAACAGAGGAACAAGAGGTTTTTAGACGAGTCCGCTTGTCAACACTGGAGTGACCAAAACCTTTGCTTTTCCAGCTAACTCTGGTCAGGCCAGTATAGTTTGCAGATGCGTGTTGGGACGCATGAGAGCCCTTTATTACATGGAGAGAACATTGGCCTGACAACAGGGGAGAGGCTCCCCGGGACCCTGTGTGAGCTGACTTGGAATCATGTAGGCAGCCTGCTCTGGGCCATGCACTTGCTGCCTTTGCTACCCTGTAGGGCGAGGCATACCGCAGGGAATCAACATGGTTTACGACCGCCTCCCAACTTCTCAGTGCTTTCCACAAATTTGGAAAATAATGCATTTAAAGGGAATGGGTTGAAGTGCATTCTGTTTCTGGGGGAAAAATGTAAGGAGGTCAGAGTGGTGGGTCTTTGTTCAAAAACCTGTCTTTTTCATATATCTTACACATTTTCTAAATATTTAAGACCTCAAGAAAAGAATACTCGGTAGTGGAAGAACATTTAACAGGCCCTTGGGGCAACATTAGATCGTGTATCTACGCTAGTACTTATGAAGCTCTTTAGATTTCTGGATTCTGTATGAGAAAGTGGATTGAACATGTGAAATCAAAGACTTGGAAAAGAAATTGTTCATGCACTCGCAGAGAGCCCATCATTTCCTGGCCTTTGATAAGATGGGCAGATCATTTGGCAGTTATTGTAAGTGTCTCTTTTCATAAACTGGACTTGTCATGTAACTGGAAGAGGATGGAGACGAACACTTGCGAGAGCCACGAATCCTTTTGTTCAACGCAGGATGCTTCTGGTATCTTTTTCATTTACATGATTTTCCTAGGCCAGTGGTTTCTCATTAACCTATTTGGGGACTGAGCTCAGGATTACAGTGTATTGGCTGGGTCTTTGGGGTCCTGCTCCAGAGTACTTGTATTAATCAGAGAATCTAAATAGCACTCCCGTAAATACGGTGGACTGAGATTGCCAGATTTCTTATGTGGAGTGAAGATGATTGCTGTTTGACAGATTCAGACCTCAGATCGCCATCCTTCCCACTGTCGTAATTGACTTAGTGCTGATACATTGCACATCTTGTCTCTCTTGTTTATTCAGTTGTGCCCTTTGCCAGCAGAGAGGCCTGGACAGGAGGGTAATAAGAGACTTTCTCCACAGAGCTGCTGCTAAGCCCTCAGCTGCCCCCTGACAAGGACAGTTAAGGATATAGCGTTTCGGGTTGTCCATTCTGCTTGCTGTAGGCACAAAGCGAGGTCTAGTCACTTGAGCTAACAGGGATAAGCATGAATGCATGCATAAGCTCAGTGAGCTAGTGCACATTCTTTCTCTAACATGTTTTATGTTTGCTCAACAAAGGATGCTTCTGCTTACATCTCAGTAGTAGAGAGATGAGTGTTTGATACCCACCACTTTTACTCACTCCAGCCTCATGGAGTTACCTTTCCACTATTCATATGGAAAAATATCTTATATAATTCCCACTAAGTATGGGGGAGATACTGCCCCACTAGAAGGGGCAGTCTTTGTGTGAGTAGCTTATTTTAAAGGAGTGTTGATGGTCCTGGCATATGGAAGTAATGCAATGATGGGAGTGAAGTTGATGTTTCAGGTCATATCTCGAGCAGAGTCGGGTCATCAGGGCTCTGGAATTGCTTCACCTGGTTTGACTGGTGACTTTGGTGTCTGGGCTGCCCTTCCTGTGGGTCTCCTGCTGCTGAACCTCCTTCCCGGGCGACAGTCTTCAGCTTAGGCTTCTGGGTGGTCTCCTCCAAATCTTTAGGCGTGATTTGTCTTCTCAATCTGCGTTCTCATAGAACCTGTGCTTAACCTCATCATTTTATAGCTGTGTTTGCTTGTCAGGCCCTCTTACTAGATTGTTTGCTCTTGTCTTTTTTTTTTTTTTAAGGTTTTATTTATTTGAGAGAGAGAGAGAGAGAGAGAGAGAGCAAGCACGAGCGGTGGGAAGACAGTGGGGGAGGGACAAGCAGACTCCGGGCTGAGTGTGGAGCCTGACATGGGGCTTGATCTCAGCATCCTGAGATCATGACCTGAGCCAAAACCAAGAGTCAGATGCTTAACCAGCTGAGCCTCCCTGAGCCCCCCGTGTCTTAATCATTTCTGTACTTTTAACGCTTAGCAGGGTGTAAGGTCTAAAATTATTTGTTAAATGAACTATGAAATAGCTAAAGCCTGCAAAAGTCTAAAAGATACGAAATGAGTTTGGGGTCTTTCCTCCTTCTCCTCCGACATTCTCACACTTATGTTTTATTTTTATTTTTCCTTCCTGTTAAGGAAAGACACATAAAGTTGTGTTTGTGCTAGCCACCAGGAAGCCCTTTCGAGAAAGAGACAGACAGGGAAACAAATGATGGTGTTGTGCATCAGTGATACGGTGACGTGTGCGAGGGGTATGGGGAGGCCGGAGGAGACTCAGTCCAGCCTGAGGGTCCAGAGAAGACTGGAGTGGATGGCGACCGAGGGGAAGATCATTGGCTACAAGGTGGAAGAGCCATTGGTGGGAAGAAGTGGAGACGTACCAGTTAGGCACTTCTGCATATTCCCAAGGCCAAGGAAGAGGAGGGTCTAAGCAAGGCAGGGAGCTGAGTGTGGCAAGGAGGGGCTAGATCAGACAATGTGAGAGAGAGAGTCAACAGATTTCGGTGCTGATTAGATATGACAAATGGGCACCATGGAAGTGTTAGGGTTGTTATGATATGAATTTCTGCTTTTTCTGGAGAAATGAAGTTTGGCTCCCGTGGTCTATGACTTTAAAGCCCTGAGAGACAGCCAGAAGGACTCTCAGTAAGTTTCGTTTTAGAAAAGAATGAGCAGGGGCACCTGGGGGGCTCAGTCAGTTAAGCGTCTGCGTTTGGCTCAGGTCATGATTCCAGAGTCCTGGGATTGAGCCCTGAGCCCGGCTCCTTTAGTGGGGAGTCTGCTTCTCCCTCTGCCTCTTTCCCCCACTCGTGCTCTCTCACACTCTCTCTGTCTCAAATAAATAAAATCTTAAAAAAAAAAAAAAAGAAAAAACGGGGTGCCTGTGTGGTTGTTGGTTAATCATTGGACTCTTGATATCAATTCAGGTCTTGATCTCAGGATCATGAGTTCAAGTCCCACGTTGGGCTTCGCCCTGGGCATGGAGCTTACTTAATAAACAAAAAAGAAAAGAAAACATTACTTTGGACCTTTGTGTACCTGCCTGTGCCTTGAAGGATGAGTCTTTGAACTATAACCCAAAGGTCTCTGAAAGTGTGGAAAGTCATCGACTGTGGGAGTGAAAGCTCTCTAGAGGTTCAGTCTGGGGGGCCCGGAGCATCCAGACCTCCACTCGAAGTCATGATTACGCAAACTGTAAATGATGTAGTGTTGTGAGGTGGCAGAGACAGGGACAGGCCTGTCTTACTGTCCTTACTGTGTCATTTCTTACCATGCAAGCTCAGGGAAGTCACGTCACCTCTTGAAGGCTGTCTAGCACAGATGGCTGGGACTCCTTCATAAGGTTGGTGTGGGGATTAAAGGTTGTGGGGTATGGAAGGCCCCTAGCTCAGAGCGTGGCCCATGAGGTTTCTTTCTCTTCATCAGTTGCAGTATAAGATTATCGCCAGCTTTATGGTGGCATTTTCCTGTGGCTACAGAAACAACATGAGTATTAAAACCACGGCATAATCCTAGGGGTTTTTCCCGCAGTTGCTCCTGTGAGAGGGGCTGGAGAAGTTTCTGTAGTGAGAATACCGCTCTCTCCCTGGTATGTTCTTTCCCAATGGTTGGAACCTCCCTTCCCGATGGTCAAGTGGGTTTTGGTGTTTGTCACAGGCCTGCCCCTGTCCGGATGGGGAAGGTATGTGGGACAGTAGAGCACACATCACAGAAACTTCAAGTAAACCGGTTATTTATACAGATTATGTGTTTCTTCTTTAAAAAACAAAAAAAGCTAAAGGCAGGGGGAGAAGGGTGGGGCGTGCCAATAAATGAGATTTATTTATATTTTAAATGTATCCCAATAAGCAGTGTCCTGTGATGCTATTTTAGAATTTTATCCTCATGCTAATATAGTGTCTGTTGGAATTTAAAAAGTAAACTGGAAAATTATTGTTCAAAGATACTGTTTTCTAGCGTAGAAACTTCAAATTTTTAATGCATAGGGTTGTTTTCCAACAAGTAGAAATGTGTTTATTCTTGGTTGTCCCATGGTTTACTCTTATCTGATAGGTCTTGGGTAATTCTAGACAGCAGTTTAAGTTTGCACTGTACCATATAAAAATTTTGAAGCCATTTCATCATTTTTTCTTTTGGAAGAAGCCAAACTTTTACAATGGTCCAACTCCCCAAAAGTAAGATTAACCCCACTGTTATGCATTTTAATTAGTCCCATTTTATCATAGGTATAGTACCACACGTGGCCTTTAATCTAATTGACTTTTTATACTTGAGGTAACACGTGAATGGATAACATGCATAATTAGGACAGACTTTTGTATAATATAGTTGAATAAAAGCTACGTGTGCTTTTAAAGAAAAAATTTTATTAAATGATTAGAGGAAGTGTCCAGATTTTTCTGTTGCTGTGATTACTACCAGCCTTGCTGGTGCAGAATAGTGATAATTTGGTTAAGAAACCTGTTTTCTTCTCTGTTCTGTCCTCTGTGCCCAATAGAGAGGTTATAAGTATTATGAAGATCAATGCTTATATAAATATCCTTTGAGATTGAAGATAAAAGTAACATTTGAAGCACATAATTAATATTCCTGATGTAGTGTTAGCATCAAGCTAATTACTCATGCCTGTTGGCGCTGTATTTAACTTAGTGAGTGCATACTTTTCCAAGAACTGTTAGGATTACTAGTGAAGCTGCAGGCACATAGAGAGCTTTGTCGAATCACTCAAGTATGTGTTTAGAAAAAGCTGCCTGTTAGTGCCCCATGGAAATGCCAAAGTACAAATCAGTAGCATATTCTCCCTGACCACTGGAGAAAACAACCACGGGCAAATTTAAAGCACATTTTAGCAGTGCGAGCCCAGAGCTGATTTCAGTTCTTGGCTGACATTGGACTTTTGTCCCGAAAGAGCATGCCATACTGTTTCCCCAGTGCCCCTGAATGCCCACCTGCCCTGTCACCGAGGGGCTGCCTAGAAGAGAGTAGCTCCGGTGTGTGATTACAGTCACCGTTCTCCTAGAAGTGGTTTCTCTCCCATTTAGGACACTCTGAGTGCTCATGGAAAAGCTTGTATGTTGCTCAGTTTAGCCATTGGTATATATCTGTAGAATTTTTCTACTTTTTTTTTTTTTACCTGTAGTATTTATGTATTTTGTCAATTTGCAGTTTAAGCCTGGATTTGAAATAGTTTCACCTTTTCGTTGGTGGAAAAATAATTCCTTGTCTTTTTTTTTTAAATTTTATTTACTTATTTGAGAGAGAGAACATATGAGTTGGGGGGCAGTGAAAAGCAGAGGGAGAGGGAGAAGCAGCTCCCCACTGAGCATAGAGCCTGACTTGCGGCTCGATTTCACAACCCTGAGATCAAGACCTGATCTTCCTAAAGCAAGAGTCGGACGCTTAACCAACCGAGCTACCTAAGCACCCCAGTGACTCCTTCTCTAAGTAGTAGACTGAAAGATGGACTGGGAGGGCAGCTCCTTACAGGAGCAAAGGGAGAAAGAGCAGGAAAAAAAAGCCTAAATTTTCTGAGTCTGGGCTGCCGGGAATTGGAAAGGAATATTTTTGGAAGCTGATTAACTTCAATGAGTTTTGGTGAAGGTTTTATGAAGACTGGAAGTGTTCCTTTCTGGAGGTGTTTTAAGTGATCGGGGGCAGTTGAAGAGCTTCTGGCTAGAAATATGGATGAGCTGGATATGCATCCTTTGTAAAATAATAATTCTCTGGCTCTAAAGTTTATAATTAAAAGAGATATTAAGAAATACAGTATTGTAAGATATTATTTATGGACGTGGAAAATGTAACTGATTCCTGATGCCTAATATTTTAGTTACAGAAGAAAGAATGTACTAGGGAAACGTAATCTGTATGCATTGAAATTTCAAATAAGGTTAGTAATTACCTATAAAATAGTCAAAAGGTTCAAAGCCTTTGAAACTAGCAATGTGGTTAAAACCCTTCTGGATGTAGCATATGTGAACACATGTATGTATGCACATGCATATGTATATCCATAAAGTAGGTATGTATGTGACCTCCTCCTATGGAAATCGTAAGCTTTTCTGAAATTATTAAATGGCATGCAATGTAGGAAGCATGTTATATATAGAAATAATTTTTGAAAACATTCTGGGATGTCCTATTGAAAACAAAAGTGGGCAGTTATCAATCTCCTCCAGCTTACATGTTGAGTAAAAAAATTTTTAAATGAACTGCTTTGTGGAACTTTTCTCATTCATCTCAATTGTTAAGCCAGAAGGAACAAGAAATTGAGAACTCCATGGGAACGTGTATGTGTGTGTCTTTGTGTTTGTTACATGGGTTACATTTCTGTGGCAGTTCTGGGCTTTGTCAGATGTGTGTTTCCTGCTGAAAATAGGCATGGTTCCTCCCTTAGATGGGGAGAGTCTGCAAAATTAAATCAACTCATGGATCAAAGGAATCCATAAAGGAGCAAGAGCGTGGTATTTTTTCTTCTAAGCCAGTGGTGATTGTAACTTCTCTTTTCCTATGAGAACATAGTTAGAAAGTCGGTGTATAAAACAGATAAGAAATGATATTTCATTTAAATTTAAATTTAGGGTTGCCTGGGTAGCTCAGTCCATTGAGCATGGGACTCTTGGTTTCAACTCAGGTCCTCATCTCGGGGTCATAGGATCGAGACCCTTGTCGGGCTCCATGCTTAGTGGGGAGTCCGCTTGGAAGTCTGCCTTTCCCTCTCCCACTGCTCCTCCCCCTGCTTGTGTGCACTCACTCTTTCTCTGTCTCTCTCAAATAAAAATAAATACAATCTTTAAAAAATAAATTTAAATTTAAACATTTGCTGTACGTCTAATCAGAACTGGAGGCTGTTTTGATTAGCAGGTGGTGGGCGCTGAGGGATGGGCTTTAGTTTAAATCTTCACGTTGGCTCCTGAGTGGACCTTCTTATTGCTATTTATTTACCCTTTAATCATGGCAGTGCTGAAACCCTACTTTGCCAGATTGAGAGAGTTTTTTAATAATAAAAATTAAACTCAAGATGCACAAGCAGGTGCAGTCATGTCCTAGTTGCAGGTCTACTTGATGTGTCAGTAGGTAAAAGTATAGAACACATGGCTTATTTTGAGCAAAGTACCATGGGTGCCAAGGAAAACAACTGCCCAAACTTTCCTCCTGCAGCTTTTAGAAGAGCCTCTGCTTGTGAGACTTTTTTCTTGTCATTGCTTTCAAAGGGAGAAAAGCAGCTATTGATGTCCAGAGAAGAAACCAGGAAATTTTTCTTTTGTTTACTCATTTAACAAGTATTTACTGGCTGAGTAGTACCTGCCAAACGTGCTAGAACCCAGGGATACAGTGATGACTAATCAAGACAGTCTTCCAGACTTCATGGAGCTTACACAGGCTTACCTCCTTCGATTGTGCTTCGCAGACAGGTTTTTTTTTACAGAATTTTGTTTTTTACAGATTGAAGGTTTGTGACAACCCTGCATTGACCAAGTCCACTGACGCCATTTTTCTAACAGCATTTGCTCACTTCATGTCTCTATGTCACAATTTGGTAATTTAGTATTTCAGACTTTTTCGTTATTCCTTTTGCGATGGTGATCTATGATTGGTGAGTATGATTCCCTGGGAGTTCAGATGATAGTTAGCATTTTTTAGCACTAACGTTTTTTTAATTAAAGTATGCACATTGTTTTTTAGATATAACACTGTTGCACACTCCACAGACCACAGTCTAGTGTAAACCTCACTTGCATATGCAATGGGATGCCCAGAAATTCGTTC
This sequence comes from Ailuropoda melanoleuca, assembly GCF_002007445.2. Classification (NCBI taxonomy): domain Eukaryota; kingdom Metazoa; phylum Chordata; class Mammalia; order Carnivora; family Ursidae; genus Ailuropoda; species Ailuropoda melanoleuca. Next base: position 66,543,749 of record NC_048225.1, read on the forward strand.
AACTCGCTTCGTTGCCAAATGGGCTTTACTGCGGTGGGCTGGAACTGGACCCGCAATATCTCTGAGGTTAGTCATAGCCTCGTGTTGGAAGAAAGACGCTGAACAAGTAATCAAAAGTAGCAAGAGGTGCGTATTCTCTTATAACAGGAGCGACGTGGTCGATCTGGAAATAGGCACTCGGATTTGTAGATTTGGTGGCAAGAAGTTGATGTCACTTCTGGCCGAAAGTTCTGTTTCCTCTTGAGATCTGGGAAGAGTAGTCATCTGCTGGGCACGGCAGGGGAAATGGGAATTTGGATTTGAGGACAGTCAGGAAGACCTGATGTAATCATGAGAGAATGAGGATGCCCGAATAGACATAAGAGGACTTAATTACCTTTGCCTTTAAAGCACATCCATACAGTGGGCTTCGTGTTTGTAGGTAGTGATGTGAGGAAGGAGATAAAGAGAAGTGAGCCAGTGGCGGCCGTTGGCCCTGCTCTGGTCCTGTTCTTCGGCCGGATGAGGGAAGGAGAGAGAAACCTGCTCGGGGCCTTTGTGGAATTAAACCACATTTCCTTTGAAGAGTTTTGATGAACAATCTTGGTACTTCTGCTGTATTTCAGTAATGCTGTTTTCAGGTCTGCCATTATCCAGATCATCACAAGATTTTCAACTCAGAGGTTGATTTCATTCCAAGAATTGAGGTTGGTCAAGTACAGTTGACCCTTGGACAACATGGGAGTGAGCTGCCCGGGTCCACTTATACACAGATTTTATTCAATACATGGATTACAGTACTGTGCGTGTATTTTCTCTTCCTGATTATTTTCTTCATAATGTTTTCATTTCTGTAGCTTACTTTATGGTACATCCACAGTATAGAATACATAGAACATACGAGATGTGTGTTCATTGACTTTTTATGTTACTGGTAAGACTTCCAGTCAGGGATAGGCAATTTGCAGTTAGGTGTTGGGGGAACAAAAAGTTGCATGTGGATTTTCAGCTGCATGGGGGCCAGCGACTCAAACCGCCGCCCCCCCACAAGGGTCACCTATGTTTCATTCATTTTGTTTGTCCCTGTCATGTTGTTGTCTCAGGGGCTGAAGCATTTCCTGCCTTCCTCACTGTTGTGTAGATGTGCAGTCGTCCCCTCACATGCCCTTTTTGTCACTCAGCTTAGTTTCCGTGGCTCTCAGAGGTTTGTGCAAGGTGACGAACTTCACGATGTCCTTGAGGTGGACATCTTCTGCTAGCTGACCTGAGCAAGTGTATTTGTTACTGTTTGGAAATATGTCTGTTGCCTCCCATCGTTCGAGGCAGAGGAGAACTGAAGATCTTGTCACCTACGAGCCATGTTCCGGGCAGCGTACGATCGCGAAAGCAAGGCTCTGACCACATCGCACGCAGACACAAACACCTGTTACGAAGCAGTCACAAACACTCACAACCTGTGCTTTGGCCTTTCAGGTATTCCAGCAAGCACCTCCCAAGGAATCATTCACTTCAAGCAGAGGTACTAATAGTTCAGCTTCAGGGTTCAGCTTGAGGATTGTTGGGGTCAACCCACAGAAGATTGTACAGTTTCCATCATACTGTGAAATATAGGGGGCCTTTCAGTAGGGTATGCTCTTGGAGGGTGTCCATATAAGTTATTGCCCAAATCAGAGGACTTTGGAGAATAAAAGAGGGAGCTGTTAATAATTATGCTGGGATAAGAGGTGTCAACTGGGAAAGAAGCAGGCAAATTGGAACCTTTGGTTTTCCTAGCAGTGGGCATTCTAGATTCTCGTACTCTGTTCAAAGCACAGATACAAAGCAAAGATACCTATTTAGTAGTTTTTCCATACACAAATCTTAAACACCCATCGTTTTGCCAAGGAAGAAATCATTTCTATCCTCTACAATGTGAATTTACAAATCCTTTAAGGTTTGGCAGAGACAAAGATATTTTAAACCTTTTTGTAACTCCTTCTGGCTTTGTTGCCTATGATTAGAGCATGCGAGGTAATCACTAACCACTCCTGGGTAATTCCTCATTGGGGTGCTTGAGATGCTCACTAATGCCAGTAGGATTGAATGGAAATTCACTAAAACGCATAAATCACACTGAATACTTTCGTATTGAAGTACTTAAAAGTTACTACAGATGGTAGAACAGTGTCTTTGCTGGAGGATGAAATCCAGTGGTTTTTAAAGAGAAAATGCAGGGGTGCCTGGGAGGCTCAGTTGGTTAAGCATCTGCCTTCGGCTCAGGTTATGATCTCAGGGTCCTGGGATCAAGCCTGGCATCGGGCTCCCTTCTCAGTGGGGAGTCTGTTTCTCCCTCTCCCTCTGCCCCTGACTCGTTCTCTCTCTCTCTCTCTCTCTCTCTCTCTCAGGTAAATAAATAAAACCTTAAAACACACACACACAACATTAAAAAATAAAAATAAAGAGGAAATGTGGTTCTGTAGTATGTTCAGGTTTAAACGTGCACTAAGAGAAAACAGGTATTGCGGCATTTAGCAACAATTTTACTCTCGTTTATGTATTCCTCTGGGTATTCTAATCACAAAATATCAATGTACATCTTTAGGGATAAAACAGTGTGCTCTAAAGAATACAGATAATCACTGATAACTTGTAATTATTTTACTAGATTTTTTAGGTAAATAATTCAACAGTAGCACTATGAGATCAATAATCAGCCTTCTGGAGAATGAATAATGCAATCGATTTACATTCTTTTGTTGCTGCTGATAGAGCAAGAACAATTCACCTTTCCTCTATTCTGGAAGAGTCTAAGAAGAAAATATATCAAAACTTAGGTATCGAACTATATTTTTCAAAAATATATAAAATATGATTTTCTTACAGATATAAAGTTGAGCACAATTCATTTGATTAATGAGTGGGGGAATCAGCAGAAGTAAACCTTGTTCCTCCAAAATTCCAGAGATGACACACACACACACACACACACACACACACACACACACACACACGGGGCACTTGTAGAATGCTGGAACAAGGTTGCAAGATTAGTAAATTGATTATTACTTTACAGACAGTATAACTGTGATCTCTGAGGCTATCTTTCTCCCACAGAAAAAGCATTTGCATCTCTATGGATAAAAAGCTATAAGTTAACAATAACTTAACAGATTGTACCCTGATAGGGAATAAACAGTAAGCCAAACAAAGGCACATTATCCTAAACTATTAAGTAATCCTTGGGTGGGCCTATTAGTGAGCTAGCCTGACATTGAAAGGACATGAAGTTACCCTTCTGACTTATTTCCAAATTTTTTCATAATTTTTCCCGAGAAAGATTATTGTTTTGTTTGGCTCTAGTTTATTCTGATTTATGCAGTTCTTAAGCAGATAACCAATTGTGATGTTTGCCTGTGTTCTGTGTCTTGTTTATTTGCTAGAATCGAGGAGTCAGAGTCAGGACCCAGTAAAGGAAGGGGCTGATAGTTGTGACTTTCCTGAAACATATGCGAGACCATCTATGTATTTGTTTGGAGCTTTCATTCTGCATGAAGGGAACTCTTTAAAATCCAGGAGCTCAGTTTGGCCGTTAGGCCAACTGCAGAGAAGTATGTCTATCGTAAATGTTCTCTAGCAGCCCGAAAGATGTATTCAATTCTGAGCTGGCACACAAGTAATTAAAAGATGGAAGCTAGGAAAAGAAGGAAACAGTCCTGTATTTAATTGCACTTACAGCTCATAAGAGGTATAATCTTTTGTAGCTTATATGCAGATACCCCGAGTGGGGGAAGTGCCTGCTTCAATGCAGAGATGTCCTTAAGATGTTGGGGTTTAGACTTTGACCTCCGCTTTTAAGAGTAACCTGGTCTCTAGTGGAAACCAGCTGACTCTCTTAGATGGTGTTTCTCCTTCTTCAAAGCTAAGGTCATAGGAGTTAAATCCCTCAATTTTTTTTTTTTTCTAGAGGATCCCATTGTTTTATAGTTTGTAGCAATCAAACAAATTGGTACCTTATTTGCATTGGGGATGGACTTCTTGCAGAGTGGTTATGTTTGAGTGACACACACTAATTATCTCTTTGAAAATATACACACAGTTCCCAAATGCGCTGTTCTGTCCTCTAAGTGGCGATCTTTCATCCCGTCAGCAGCTGCTACTGACCACCTCTTGTTTGTCTGTCATTATTCTAGATACTGGGGAGATAGCAGTGAAAAACAGAAACAAAATGTGCCCTTACAGAGTTCACTTTCTAGTCAGGGAGCTGGACAGCAAGCAGGGTAAGCACAATGTTGTGTGTTAGGTAACAGAACAGCACATTGAACTTGGACATGGAAGTAAAGTTTGAGATTCCTTAAGGCTTACCCCCCTTTTGTGTGGTGAGAGGAAAAGGCTCTTTGGTAACCTTTCTCTTTAGTTAGGAATAGTGCTTTTCCGCTGGGGCCCCCAGCTTTCTGTAAGGATTTTCCTACAAGGCAGGGCTCCCCACCCAGGGCGTTGATGGCTGAGTTGATGAAGTAAAAGATCCCTTTAAGGGTCAAGTTGAGCTGGCATGTGCTACACCAGTGTTCCAAGTCGCCCCAAACTATTTGGGTCTGAAATTAAGCCCTTTTGCCCCCTACAAATTGTACCTTTCCTTACTTGCTCTTCCCTCCCCCCCCACCTCTCCCATGCTTTTGTAATCATTCTGCTGTCTAACTGCTCTAAAGTGAATCATTAGAGATCACATTCTATGACAGACAAAGGTCATTTAAAATTAAAATCGGCATTTATGATTTTGTGTGAAATGTGCATCCTCTTACGAGACAGATTTCACATGCTTGCTCTGTTGCTAACATCTAGGGTTTTTTTCTGTTGTGTGTTTTCTTTCTTTCTTTTTTTCTTACTTCTTTTTATTTTTCGCACTAGAGACCAGAACTTGGAATAAAGTGATACACTGAGCCTCATCGGTTTCCACTCAGCTCCTGTTTATTGAGCATTTCCTATGTGCCTGGGACTCCGCCAGTGACCACGGTCACCGTGAAGACTGGCTAGGCACAGCTCTGTCTTCCACGTGTCTAAACTGCTCAGAAACTTACGCAAGTAGTTTTTGCTTACTTACCCATGTGACGCAATTAGAGAAAAATAGCAAAGAATATACTGGCGTCTTCTTGGCAAGTGGGGATGGGAAGTAAATTAGATTTTAAATTTATCACATAATGTAAAAAAAAGGAAAGGTCAAAATTCTCTTGAAAGTTCCTTAAACTGTCCAAAAAAATACAAGCAATATTTTACTTCTTTGCTAGAAACCAGAAAAATCTTTAAAATCATTAGGACATTCTTTCCACACAGATGGCCCTTTTCAGACCTGATCAGCCCGTCATCTCTTTAATGTAAGCGTTGCAGGATTCCCAGCTGAGTCCATTAATTGGTCAGTGTATATACGACGTGACCCTCCTCTGTTTCCACCTTGGTTCACAGTGTAAGGTGTATTCTGGCACCCCCGAGAAGATAGAAACCATTATTGGCCAGAATGATCAGAGATGGTTTCGTGGAGGGCTTCATTTCTTGTCTGTCTTTTGCTAGAATATAACCTTCGTGAGCACAAGACGTTCTTTTGTTCACTCGTGTGTCTCTGGTACCTACACAACATAGAACATACGGGGTGCTTGGTGCATAAATTAGAGAATGACTGGATAGAAGGACCCTCGAGAGTCATCGATGGTTCTTTTTGCCTTGTCTCCTCTTTCGGTCAGTCAATACGTGTGTCCGTTCTACCGCCTCACTCTTTGAGTCTCACCGTTCCCTCCACCCCTGCTGCTAACACCTGAGTTCAGGCCACCGTCATATTGGTCACTGAATCAGCTCCTGACCAGTTTCCATGCTTCTAGTCTCACCTGCCTTCTTCCCCCCAAGGATCTTTCTACAGCAAATGGATTGAAAATCTACCCTTCTTTAGACCCTCTGATGACTCCCCATTGGTTTCTAATAAAAGCCAGAAACTCCTTAATTTGGCATAAATATAAAACGCTTCATAATCTGGCCCCTCTTCCCACTCCATTCTTTTTGACTGAGTGTCCTCACTTTGCATTTTGTGCTCCTGCCTCACTGAAGTTCTCCAACTCCACCATGATTTCTGTCCTCCAGTCGTTCCTGTTACTCGTGCTGCAAGCCTGACTTCCCTCCCTTCAGCACTGGACATTTTCCGTGAAGCTTTCCCTGGACTCCCTGGTCTGGCAATGATGCTACACCTTTATGCTCCCATAGTGACCTGATTCTCTCTGCCTGTAATTAGGGTCCTTATCCCATGGTATTGAAATTGCCTCTTACTTCTCTGTCTCCTCTGGTATTTTCCTATTTCTCTGCGTCTTAGGAATTTTTGTAACCTAGGTCTGACGTAGAGTATATGCATGAAGTAAATAGCGAATGAGTAAGTGAAAGACTAATTCAATGGGACTTGAATGTGACCTTGAAAGATGGATGAACTTCACGTACTCTGAAGACTAAAGCGAAGCGAATGTTGTTAGAGACGGGAGAGTCACGGAGTGAAGCTAGCTACGACATAGTTCGCTTAGTTACATTTAGTTACTGTTAGAAGTTGACCTCTGACCATCTAAGGGATGCTGGGGATGGAGGGCACCTGGATCGTGTGTGGCATTTGAGCCATTAACTCACTTCATTCCTGTATTTCTTTAGTCTGAGAGTGACATTGAGATGATAATAGTCCGATAAGGAGTGTGTTGGGTAAAGAAAAGTTTGAATGGCTCAGATAAAATTTGTCCAGATGTTTTACAGTGAGAAACTTACATTATCTCAGAGTTGTTCTTTTTTTTTTTTTTTAAGTGTGTCTGTGACTCTCCTGCTTGTTTTATGGAACACGCTTTAAAAGAAGCTGGCAAGACGTACTTTTATTGAACATTGGCAATGATAGAATTTTATTGGAACTCATTTTGAAACTTTATTTTTTTTTATTTGGGGTGGGGAAGAGGGAGAGAGAGGACGCCAAGCAGTCTCCACTCCCAGCTCAGAGCCCCCCACGGGGCTCGATCTCAGGATCCTGAGATCACGACATGAGCCAAGATCAAGTCAGATGCCCAACCGACTGAGCCACCCCGGCGCCCCTTGAAACCCTTGAAAAGAAGGGAAGATCCTAGTTTTTGTTTTCATTTGACAAAGCGTTGTTTTGTTTTTTAAAAGGACGTCACCAGACAGTAAAGGAGCTCCAGGGCATCTGCACAGGGGGTTCTGCCTTCATTTTTGCAACCGAAAATAATCTTTCTTCCCTCCGGCTAGTGGTGTCTTTTTGCACAATTTTATGACCTTTTATTAGATTATGGATATTCTGATTACTGCAGGAATGGATTCCTCCAGTCTCTCCTTTGTCTCTTCTTATAATCTTAAATTATTTATTCTTCTGTGAACATTATCACATGTAGACGGGAGGGCTGGAATTCGGTGAGGCCCAGCCTAGCAGACCTGCCGGCAGAGCCTCAGTGTGCTCTGTCCTCCAGGCTGCTGCTGTGCACATCGTTTCTCTGCCCATTAGCTGCCTGGCTCAACTGCGCTCTTCTTGAGGTGGGGGGGTCTTCCTGAGGGGGGCATGGTGCAATTCAGCTTCGTACCTCTACTTGTGAGCCTAGTTGCTGGAGCCTAACAGACGCTCAGTGTTGTTGGTACATGATGAAGTATGTTAATCCACAGTTTGAAAAAATCTCCAGGGGACCCTCCCCCCCCACCCCCCCGTCAGATAGGTTCTAAGCTCTCTAGCTTGGCATCAGACCCCAAATTACACAGCGTTCTCGTGCGCAGCCTTCACCAGTGCACACTGGGTTCCCATCTTTCCCTCCAGTGCCCAGTACTTCCCCCGGTCTCCTGTGTCTACTTCTGATTCTCCGCCACCCCTCACCTCTGATAATATTTTTGCAGGACCAGCTTCTCCTGATTCTCCAGCTGAACAAAATGTTTCTTCCTTCCTGCTTCTGTAGGACAGCCTTGTCTTAGATCTACTTCTGTGTACAGCTGACACGTTGTACTCAGTCGGAGAGGCTATGAGCTGCCTTATTCATCTTTATGTCCGTCTGTATCTACCAAATAATAGCTTCTCAGTAAATACTGTGTTACAATATATCCAATAAATGCAGACTTACTGTAAAGCAAAGCATTTTTTCTGTTTTTTACCTTAACTGAAGGGAAGACAATTGAATAATTTATCTAGCTTGACCATGGCAAAAATTATAGGATGCTAGTAGAAACAGTTGAAATAAATGAGCCAAAAAGGACAGTTTGTATGTTCGTTAATCAACAGTGCACTAAAATATAAGATATTGAATTTTTTTTTTAGAGCCCAGAGGAGTTACGTGGAATCAAATTTGATTGCCCCAAACAAAATGGGATGCATTAGAAAGACAGTGAAAGCTAACTTAGCATTTCTCTGCCTTGGGTGTTTCTGTTGGCAGCATGTTTCAGTGTGGGTCAGCAGGTGGGTGACAGTGAAGACTCATTACTTGGCTGAGTATGCAGGAAATGGAGTCCGGCTCAGGTGCTTTTTTTCTTTTTGTCCTCAGTGAGAATTGTGAATGGAGTAGACAGCAGATTGGAGATGGATTTGTTACTTTGCGTTTTGGAGTCTTCTCTTTATGGTTTCCTTCTTATTTAATTGAATAATAATAATAAAAAAAAGCTAAAACCCTTTAATGGACTTAGGTGTTTTTGGACATGTTGAAATCTGCTTCTGGTGCAAATGAACATATTGGGAAGACATAATTGCTGAGACTTCCCGGTAGCATTTCCGAAAGTATTTTCCATGGAAAACCTGGGTGATGGTATCAAGATAAAGGCTTTGGGAAATGCTGTATGGGATAAGCCCCAGAGAGTCCCAGTGTACATTTGTTTTAGGAGAAGTTCTGCTATTAAAAAACAAAAAACAAAACTTATTAAAAAAGAATAAAATGAGATAACTTATTTAACTTTGTTTATCCCAGTGTTTCTTAAATTTCTGTAATGGCAGAGCACTTTTTTCAAATAACACTTCTGTCTTAGTGTGTTTGGGGTTCTGTAGCAATTATGCTAAACTGGGGTGGCTTAAACAACAGATACTCATTTCACAGTTCTGGAGCCTGAGAAAGCCAAACCCTAGGTGCTAGTTGGGTCAGCATCTGGTGAGAGCCTTCTGTCTGCATTGCAGATGGCGGCCTTCTTGCCGCTTCCTCGTGTGGTGGAGAAAGAGACCATCTCTCCTGCGTCTGTTCTTGGAAAGGCACCAATCCTACTCGCGTGAGCTCCACCCTTATGACCTAATCACCAACCCCCAACCTCCACTTCCAAACACCATCGCATTAGGAATTAGAGCTTCTATGTATGAATTTTATGGAAACAAACATTTCCCTAACTTGTTTTGAGAAATGCTGCTTTATTTTACTGTGGTTATTGTAACTTTTAGGGCTGCCATTTTACTATTTATTTTTTGTTGTTGTTCTCTCTGTTTTTTGTTCTGCTGTACCTCCTTTCTTGCCTTCCTTGGGTGAACTGAAAGGGTTTTTTGTTTTGTTGTGCAGTGCTTTTTTTTTTTTTTTTTTTTTAAAGATACTAACTTTTGGCTTCCAGGCTGTACCTCCTTGTACTCTTTTTCAGTTGTTGCTTTTGGGATTACAGTACACATAATTAAATTTTCACAGTTTACTTAGAGTAAAATTTTACCATTTTATGTAGAATGCTTCTTCCTTCTGTATAACATTGTATGTACTACATTTGTCCACTTTAGAAACGTACAATACAGTATTTTACTGTTTGGTTTAAGTAATCATATGTATTTTGAAGAAATGCAGAGGGGAAAATGTCTTTGATGTTTACCTACATGGTTCCTATTTCCAAGTAGTAGCTCTTCTTTCATGAAGTTCCAAGTTTCCGTCTGGTATCATTTTCCTCCCCCTCAGCCTGAAGAACATCCTTGAGCTCATGTAGCGTGCAGATCTGCTGGCGGTGAATTCTCTTTTATTTTATAGGAAAAAGTATTTTGCCTTCATTGCTGAAGAATATTTTTCCTAGATATAGAATCAGAGGCTGACAGGTTTTTGTTTTTTTTCCCCTCTCAGAATATGTTTTCGTTATCTGTTGTTGCTGTACCAAATTACCATAAACTTAGTGACATAAAACAGTACACATTTTTTATCTTAAATTTCTGGAAGTCAGAAGTCCAAAATTGATGTCAGCAGGCTAAAATCAAGGTACCGGCAGGATTATGTTTCTTCCAGAGGTTCTAAGTGAAAATCTGCTTCCTTGCTTCTCCAGCTTCTAGAGGCTGTCTGCTTTCCTGACTCATGGCCCAGTCGTCAACGCCAGCAACATCAGGCTGGCTCCTTGTCGCTGCCATTTCTCTTGCTCTCTCTTTTCTGCCCTTCTCTGTACTTATGAGGACCCTTGTGATAATATGGGGGCCCACTGGATAATCCAGGGCAGTCTCTCATCTCGGGGTCAGCTGATTAGTACCCTCATTTCTATCTGAAGTTGTAATTGCCTTTTGCCACCTAATTTAACATAGTCACTGGGTCTGGGATTTAGGACTTGGACATCTTTGGAGGGGAGTCATTATTCTACCCATCATTGCACTTTAAAATTTAGTTCCACTGTCTTCTAGCCTCCATAGTTTCTGAGGAGAACTCAGAATAATTTTTCTCACTGTTGCCAAGTATGTGTACAAAATGAGATTTTCCCCCTGGGTGCTTTCAAGATTTTCTCATCTTTGTTTTCCACCAGATTGAGTATGATACGTAAATGTTGTTTTCTTTGTATTTATACCACTTGCGGTTTGCTGAACATCTTGAATATGCATTTTTTTATCTTTTGCCAAATTCAGGGAAGTTTTGGTAATTATATTTTCAAGTAATTTTTCTACCCTATTTCCTTCTTCTCTTTTGATTCTTTCTCTGGAACTCCAGTTATGTTTGACTTCTTGATATTTTCTCACGAGTCTCAGGCTTTTTAAAGGTTTATTCAGTCATTTTCTCTCCCTTCTTTAGATTAGATAATTTTTAGATGGATTTTTCTTAATATTTATAATCTGCTGTTAAGCCATCCAGTGAATTTTTTATTACAGATAGTATAGTTTTTAGTTTTGGAATTTCCAGTTAATTCTTTTTGGTTTGTGTTTTTTTTAAACAATTCTCTGGTGATATTTCTTATATGTTTATTTATTATAAGCATATTATCCTTTTTCCCTTAGGTATAGTTATGAAACCCGATTAAAACATTCTTATTTAGTTATTACAACATCTGGATCGCCTTGAGTTGGCCTCCACTGACTGCTTTTTTTTTCCCCTTGAGAATAGGTCACTTTTTCATTGTCTAGTAATTTTGGATTTTATCTTGAGCCTTTTTAAGATGTTACAGGATTCTGGATTCTGTTATATTCCTCTGAAGACTACTGAATTTGGTTTGTTAGTTTTAGGAAGCTATTATCTTGACTGAGCTCTTGCTCCAAACTTTGTTACCAATGTGAAGGGCAGTCTTTTAGTTTGTCGGCCTTGGCTTGACTACTGGGCATCTGCTTGATGATTGTGGATTTTGGGGACCTGCCAGAGATCCAGGTACTGTTTATGGAGTAAATTAGGGTTGCCCTTCTGTGGTTCTCACTGGGATATTTCTTCTCACTTTCTTCTCTTTCCTTTGAGCTTTAGTTGTCCCAGCTGGCACAGACCTTTGTTCAGCCAAAAAGCCTTAGAAACAAGAAACTCACCTAGTGGTGTTCATTTATTTCAAGTGTTCATTCCCCACCAGCTTCTCTCTACTTTTCATTAGTCTCCAGTGCCTTCAGATAGTTGCTTTTTATATTTTATGTGGAGTTTATAGTTGTTATGTGTGATTGGTTCTTATGGTAGGAGCTACTTCACCATTGCCAGAAGCCTTATTGTAACTTAAAAAAAGAAAAAAAGATTTATTTATTTATTCATTCATTTTTGAAAGAGTGCGAGCATTAGTGGGGGGTGGGCTCAGAAGGAGAGGGAGAAGGAGAGAAGCAGACACCCGCTAAGTGCACAGCCCAACGCAGGGCTCCATCCCATGGCCCTGAGATCTCGACCTGAGCCAAAACCAGGAGTGGGATGCTTAACCGACTGAGCTGCCCAGGTGCCTGCCTTATTGTAACTTTTAATAACTATTGTGTCTACCATATGTTTACAGCCTTTTTAACAAGCCAATGAAAAAGAAAGACAAGATTTTCTCCTGTTTTTATTTGCAAATGTATTTTACTCAGAATTAGCTTGACTGTCAGAAGTATCAAAGTTAAGTTTCTTTTCAGCTGCAAACTGTTCTTAATTTAGTGTGGTTCTTTCTAGATATCCCTGTGGTATACATAAGCCATGGTCAATTTGCCAATCATGACAGTTGATTTCTTCTTGAGAAATTGTGCCTGAGACATGGATCACATAAGCTTGAACATAACTGGAATCAAGTGCTTAGGAACTTTTACAGCTTCTCCCATAGTGTTTTCCTAGCACCTGTACACACTAGGCTTCTTTAATACTCAGCAGTTAATATTGGTGATTCATTACGAGTGTGATCCATAACCTGAAATTTTACATTAATTCTTAATTGCAAAAATAATATATAAACATAATCACTTCATTTTTAGAAAATCCATACAAAGCTAAAATTCCACTTGATCATTGTTCCCAATCCCTATTTCCTCTCCTCCTCCCTTCCTAGAAGTAATCATGGGTAACATTCTGGCATGTGACCTTAAACATTACACACAGAGGTGTCTGGCTGTCTCAGTCAGGATAGCATGGGACTCTTGATCTCAGAGTTGTGAGTTCAAGCCCCAGGCTGGGTGTAGAGCCGACTTTAAAAGATAATGAATGAATGAATGAATGAATGAATGAATGAGAAAGAAAGAGAGAGAGAGAGAAAGAAAGAAAGAAAGAAAGAAAGAAAGAAAGAAAGAAAGAAAGAAAGAAAGAAAGAAAGATTATGCACACACACACCCCATGAGAAAAATTGAGAATTGTTTTGTGCTGTTCTTTTTTTTTTTTTTTTTTTAGATTTTTAAATTTCTTTATTCAACAGAGATAGAGTCAGCCAGTGAGAGAGGGAACACAAGCAGGGGGAGTGGGAGAGGAAGAAGCAGGCTCATAGAGGAAGAGCCTGATGTGGGGCTGGATCCCACAATGCCGGGATCACACCCTGAGCCGAAGGCAGACGCTTAACCGCTGTGCCACCCAGGCGCCCCTGTTTTGTGCTGTTCTGATAAGTAGCGTCATGTTATGTATATATCTATAATAGCCTTATTTTTACTTACTACTATGCTTTAGATATCTTTCCATGTTTACTTTTATACTACATTTGATATTCTATACTCTAGTGTTTCTGTAGATGAAATTAATTTATCCTATGGTAATCCTCTTAGGAAACCCTTCAACTAGTATTTTTAATTGAACCAGTGAAACTTCATTGTTTTGGAGCCTACTTACTTGAAATTTGTGCTAATTAGGTGAAGAACAGAATTAAAATTGATGGTTGCCACTTAATGACTTAAAAGAATGTTTTTTCTAACTGAGATGTAAGTAGCTTTTAACTGCTAGTTTAAAATGTGCCCATTACACATACATTTTTAGCTATGTTTCATTATCTAACAAAGTCGTAGCTGGTTCGGCTTACTCTATGCATTTGGAAACAGTAAAAGGTACATGCTATTAAAATAATTCCACAATCAGATTTGTCACTAATTAGTACCCTGTCTTTGTAAATTTAACCACGATCAGTACCTTCCCATTTTATCACACCACTTAACTTGTTCTGTTACTTTCTGATTAGCGTTCTGACAGATCCCCGGGAAGGAGTTTACCTCTTGGGGAGGAGTTCTCCCCCTTGGAGCTGATCCCTGGGTGGTAGGAAAGGGAATACAGGGACTTTGTTTCTTTTTTTTTTTTAAGATTTTATTTATTTATTCGACAGAGATAGAGACAGCCAGCGAGAGAGGGAACACAAGCAGGGGGAGTAGGAGAGGAAGAAGCAGGCTCATAGCAAAAGAGCCTGATGTGAGGCTCGATCCCATAACGCCGGGATCACGCCCTGAGCCAAAGGCAGACGCTTAACCGCTGTGCCACCCAGGCGCCCCTGTTTCTTGGTACTCTAAGTCTGAAGCTTTTTGTCATTTTGAATATTATTTTCAAAAGATAAAATGGGAATGAATAAAGGATATGTCAGAGAACTAGTAACTTAAAGCTCATTATTTTGAAATAGATACATTTATAAAGTCTCTTACAGATTGCTCCAGAAATACCCGTGTATGTTTTTGGCTACATACCAAGAAAGTATAATTGGACCTGATCAATATTAAATACTTCTTTCTCTTTCTCCTCCTTTGAGAATTGAACTCTCTTGTGGCATCTTTTCTCCTCTTGCCCAAAGAGGTCCGGTGGATGTTACCAGTCCAGCCCTCGGAATGGAAGGGAAAGCAAGGAAGAGGGCCTGAGGGGGCGATCCTGTTGCCATAGATTTAGGAATTGCTAGGTCCCACCTTGCTGGTTTTCTGTGCCTCTTAGGTGGTCTTTGTGACTCTATGCCTCCCCACCGCCTCTCAGCCTTAAAAATGGATTCGGAAGGGAAGGGCGAGCTTCTCTAAAAGCACGAGTCCTTTCTCTGAGCAAAGAGTCAGGCCAAACAAGTGGCCACCACATGCATGGGCTTCTTTGAAGGAGAGGGAAGAGAGGAGTGTTGTGATTCACTCCTCCTCAGAACCGAGGCTACTCCTAGTGAAGATGTGGGGGGATGATGCTCTCCCAATACCTACTTCAGCATCCTGGGGGAGAATTAGACCGGTTCCTGCCCGATGCTAACTCCAAGTGGAACTCAGCCCTTGTAGGTGTCCAGAGCAGGGAGAGAATACTGCTGCTTCTGATTCAGGAATGAGCCTGGGGCGAGTATTGGGTCCTTGTTCAGAAGAAGCAACAAAGTAGTTCCTGCATACTTTTGGGGTTGGATGGAGATGAGTTTGAAAGCCTCGTGATAAAAAGCTTGAAGTCCTATCTTTTTTTTTTTTTTTAAAGATTTTTTTTATTTATTTGACAGAGATAGAGACAGCCAGCGAGAGAGGGAACACAAGCAGGGGGAGTGGGAGAGGAAGAAGCAGGCTCATAGCAGAGGAGCCTNGTGGCTCGATCCCATAACGCCGGGATCACGCCCTGAGCCGAAGGCAGACGCTTAACCGCTGTGCCACCCAGGCGCCCCTTGAAGTCCTATCTTTTGGTTTTAAAAATGTCATCTTTCTCTTTTCTGTTGGTTTTGTTTCTTGAGATTGTGTTTGACTAATTAACATTAAAATAATTATGAAACATAATGCATGCATTTATGAACTGGTCTTATGTTTCATTTTTGGCAACATTTTTGTCCCTAAATGCTTTGCGTGGTTTATTTGCGAAAACAAATACAGGGCATCATTGTAGGTTAGCAGATTAACATAGATAGATCTACTTTGAAGGTTTTTATCTAATTTAGAAGCATAATTACCATAATTGGAATCCATACTGTTTAACATAATGTAAACAGTCAATTCATATGTAACGTAAACAGTTGATTAATACATTTTGTATGGTTTGTGTGTTACATACTGCAAGCTAGAAAAAAGAACATGTTATTAATAAAGTCATCAGGAAAACACATTTACGGTACTGATACTGTATGGGGAAGAAATCTGCATTAAGCGGATGTGCACAGTTCAAACCCATGTTGTTCAAGGGTCACCTGTAAATTATCGTTACTTGAGTTGCAGTCTCTAAGAAACTGCGGTAACAATCGAAATGGTGCCCTATGAAGCTGATTGCCGTCGTTTTATTTTCCTATGGGAGCTACTTTGTTTCCTGTTCAAACACAGCCTAGTCAGTGATTCCTTTTCCCATGTTGGTTTTGGTGGTTTCATTTTTGGTAGGGAGATCACCTGTTCATTCGATTTTTAGGCACGGGCAATGGGGGCAACCCTCACATAAGACATGGGCCCCTTCCTCGCATGTGGTCATTCTGGATGGATGACTACGGCTGATGGCTGTTATGCCTGTGGAACTGGCTCCCTTCCAGAGCTCTTTACACTGCTTCGGTACGAAGGAGACTCTCTGGGTACTAGTTAAGAGTGGTAATTATTGTGGTTTTTATTAGCCGAACAGTAACAAATGCTCCTGTGGTTCAGTACTATTGACAGTTTGCTTACGTACATTACCACACTGTTGGTCGAGATGAGGAAGCAGTGACTTGGGATTTGGCTGGCCGATGGGCCCTCAGGTGGCATGTTGCTGACACCCCAGGCTCTTCTGCTCCTGTTCTTCCACAGCCTTTCAGAGACCTTCCCAGTCATATCCTCCTCCTGAGCCTTGCATTTGTCAGCCCAGACATAGAAGGCTTACACATTTAAGTTTGTTTTATTATTTCTTTCAGTTTTTCTTTTTCAATTGTTTGTATCGACAGAAGAGGTTTTGTTATGAAGGAAAGAAGTCTAAAACATAGATTTGAAGGAAGCAGATCGTACCCCGTTAGTAAAGGCAAAGTGACGCGACAGCTTTTTACGGCTTGGGTGTTCTTTTTTTGCTGACCTGTAGTTTAATTTCCAGTGTCTAGACTTAATAGTCTGGATTTAAACACAAAGCATATAAACAGAATCATCTGGAACTGATTTTTTCACATTAAATACTTATTTCTGATCCTCATTTCCAGGAGGCTCTTTCCGTGAACCACACCTCCAGATGAGAATCACTTAAATAACCAAGAGAGAGTTAACTGTCCTTAGTTGGTTTTCTGAACAGTCACCTGCATTGGATTCACTTGTGTTAAGACTTGACCAGCTGGTTGCAAACCACAGATTCATTCTCCTAGACCCTCTGCACAGTCTCTCGTGCCCCCCCAAGTAGGATCCATTTAAGGACCATTTGCTCCTGTTCTCAGTCGGGGCACCAGAGCGTGTGGCCTTTATAACTATTTGTGGGTTTCCTGCCACATGACACGGACTGAGCCAGACCTCTCCCGGGCATGGACACACACAGTGAAATGCGTCTAAATCTTCAGTTTTGTCTCCCAGGCTGCTGTGACGCATATGCTTTCCATTCAAACAAGATAATAGAGTAGATTGAAAATCAGGTTAGTTATAAAATTACGTATCTAATAAAAATAACGTCGCTTGCTAGATTCAGGAGCAATGTGTTCTCAGTGGTGGTACTGAGCTCCCCTTTCCTTGGAGAGCCCTGAGGCTGTGGGCCGTGGAGAGCATTAGTGAGTGGAGGAGTACGTTATTTGTACCAGGAAGCACAAGTCTGCAGAGTAAGGTTAAGATTTAGAATTTGAAGAAAATTTGCAAATCCTGACACACCAGGTGATAAAACCCAGATGTGCTTCCCAACCCACACCTTTCCCTCCCCAGCTCCCCACACAGACTAGATTTTTCTCATTTAGTCTAGGAGAAAAGGGAGGAGAAGAATGGTAGTGGAGTCTGTGTGGTAAAGGAATGGGGTGAAGGAATGCTTGGCTTACTTGCCAATCAGATAGTTTCAGCTCAAAATAGTGTGCTAATTAAGAACAAAACTTTTCTCCGCACTGGCTGCTGTCTGGTCCACAGACAAATATGGAGATAGGTAAACAGTCATTGTATTGAAGTGTAGCATTTTTTAACCTTGATGATAGGGTTCAGTTTATTTTTTTAACTGATGATAATCATGATCTTTGTGACGTGTACAGTCTCCCTTGTTGTTCTAGCTCTGTCTTAAAATGGCCATGATAACTATCTCAAAAGGACTCTAGCAGCTCTGATCCACCATAACTTTTACCTTTAGTGACTCTCAAAGTTTACTAATTCAAAGCAAGAGTATTCCTACTAAAATAAAGTACTAAATTCAGCCATTCTCTCCTCCCACCCCAGGCTTTAATTATAAAGCCACTATCACACCAGAAAATAAACCTTAAATATTTTAACCTTGTTCCCAGCAGGAGAACCTCAGCACATCAAGCAACATGCAATTATACTAACAGATTTATTTGTCTCTGACCCAGGAAGCTATGCATCAGGGCTTTATGATGATAAAGTCTGCCCTGGCACCCCAGGGGAGTTAATGCATTAGCAAAAATACCTGTGAGCATGTTAAGCACACACAATGTGACAGGTAATAAGTAAGGAAACAATGGACAAGGATCTATCAGAGGTTCTAAAAAATACTTGCCTATAAATGTAGAGCTCAGCTCAAGTTTTATTGAACAGCTTAAAGGGCACTGTCTTCTCCTTGCTTCAAGTCAGGGTTCATTGCTAATTCATTTCTAAGGTAGTTGCAGTCTGAGTGTACATATTTACAAGTTATAATTTGGGGCATAAATTGGCTGAAATTATATTTTCAGTGTTTGTAAGAAATGATTCGAAGAAAAAAATAGTAATGTAGGAAATCTTGGAAGACCGATTCTTAACCTCCATGAGAGAACAGCTTTCTGAAATATCTTGTTTATATTCGAATTGTTGAGAAGCAAATCACAAGTCGATTTATTCATTAGAATTAAATTTCCCAGGATGTCCACTAAGCCATCTTTGATGAGCCCACTTTGACTTACTGTCTTTTTACCTGAGGTAAATTAAACTGAATTGCTTTAAAAATTCAGATCTGTAATTAATTCAGAAAGAGTTTTCATCTAGTAATTCAAATTAGTAATATTTAATATTTAATTTAGATATTTCTATGGTAATGAGCTTTTAATCTTCTGCAGGGGGGCTCCAGGCTGGCTCAGTCTGAAGGGCGTGAAATTCTTATCTTGGGTCATGAGTTCGAGCCACACCGTTGGGTGTTGAGATTACTTAAAAAAAAAAAAAATCTTCTTCACGGTTTTTTTCCATCTCTGCATGTGTTTCTTCTGTGTTCCCTTTTCTTTGTAGTTATTTGTTAGGAATCTTGTAAAGCAAATCAATGAAAATTATCTCCTGCCTGGGAATTTATAAAAGCAAAAACAAATATGAAGGGGAAAAAATGAAATAAAAACCTGGATCAAAGAAGTAAAACTTGTCTCGTGTCAATAATAGATATTCTTGTAATAACGAAAAAATGGGAAAACGATCAGAACGAGGTTGCTCAATAAATAGGCAGTAAGTTCTTTGAGGGTAAGGCCTGTACCTTAATGGCATTGAATCCCCTTTGATACCCTGGGAAGTGTGTTACTCAGCTGTCAGCAAGTGTTTGTCAAAGGGGAGGGCCAGCCTGGAAGTTAACGAGGATTTGAGGATATTCTCAGATTCAAGGTGCTAATAATTTCTGGTGTGAATTTAGTGATAACAGTGTTTCAGTATTTAAAATTAATTTGATTTCTCTGGCCGGTTTTGAACTTAGTTACGTTTAGAGGCAAGGAAACAAATTAAGGAGATGTTGTGTTTCGTTTCTTTTTTTTTTTTTTTAAAGATTTTATTTATTTATTTGACAGAGATAGAGACAGCCAGCGAGAGAGGGAATACAAGCAGGGGAGTGGGAGAGGAAGAAGCAGGCTCATAGCGGAGGAGCCTGATGTGGGGCTCAATCCCATAGCGCCGGGATCACGCCCTGAGCTGAAGGCAGACGTTTAACCGCCATGCCACCCAGGCGCCCCGGAGATGTTGTGTTTCTATGTAGGAGAATCTCAGAAGGCTCTTCTAATGGCATACTTTTGAATAGCCTCAGTTTATAAATCCAGGATCACAAAAAAGATAAATTTTGGAACAATTGCTTCCTTCACCCCCAAATTACTTCATTGATTTGCCATATTCCTTTGAATAGCAAACATCTCAAGTAAATTTAAATTTTGGTTCTGTTTACACAACTCGTTTTACACATAGCTTTTCAGTAGCACATTGAATAAAGCAAGGCACACATCTGGACTCACTTCTTTGGGTCTTGTTCCTAAATCCTGTGAAGAAAATATGGGCACACCTGTGCAGGCTTTTTATTCGACTAACTGAACTGGGTGGCGTGGAGCTGGAGAACCAGCAGGAGAATGTTTCCTTTTGTAAGCTCTGCTTTCTGGTACTTTTTTTTTTTTTTTATTTTTAAGATTTTATTTATTTATTCAAGAGAGAGACAGAGCATGAGCAGAGGGGAGGGGCAGGGGGAGAGGGAGAATCAGACTCCCTGCTAAGTGCAGAGCTGGACTGGGGGCTCAACCCCAGGAGCCCGAGATCATGACCCCAGCTGAAGTCAGGTGCTTAACCCACGGAGCCACCCAGGCGCCCCAGCTTTCTGGTACTTTGGATTCAGCCAGGGATGGGTTACCAGGAATCACTGAGGATTCACCTTCTCTAGAGAAAAATTGGATAGTGTTTTCATATCTCTGGGACTGTATACATGTTTACTTATTCTGCCTTGTTCCAGAAAGAATTTCAGTTAGACAAAGCGAGAGGGAAAAAAAAATGTAAGTAATGAGGATAAGAAGTTAAGGCAAATAAGTTGAAACCAGAAGTATACAGATTGCATGCCGCAAGGGTCTCCAGTCCCAAGAGGTGGATCTCACTTTTGGCTGTTAGCTTTTGAACAAAGCAGATGCAGACAGGGTAACATGCATAATGCAACACTCCCAGGGTTTGTGCCAGAGCTAAGCTTAGACCTCTCCGGAAGGCCGGGGGTGGGGCTTCCCTCACTCAGGAAAACCTTCTAAAATCGGGACATTCAGTCAGTCAGTCAACAATCATTTATTGAACTCATAGTTTGTCAGTTACTGTGCTGGGCCCTGGGGGCGCAGGACCATGCCCTCCATCACTCAGAAGCACGGGGAAATTGCAGTGCAGTGTAACACGTTCCACGGAAGGGAGTAAATTCAACATAGTGCGACTTAATCCAGACTGGGAGGGTTTCTGGAGGAGTTGAAACCTTGGCCTGAATTCTAAAGGATATGGACTCTTAACCCTGGCTAAAGTAGAAGATGTTCCAGGTGGAAAGGACAGGCAGTCTGTACAGAGTGACAGAGGCAAGAAAGTGTGGCCGACTGGAGAGTGCAAAGGGGAGACTGGTGGGAAATGAGACCAATAACTAGGGGACATGAGAAGAGCCTCCGTTATGTGGTGCTGCAGACGGAGGGTGACAGGATGAAGACCTTACAGTGGTAAGGAAGGGAGGAATCTGTGAGGAGAGAGAGGAGTGGAGGCAGGGAGGCTGGAGACTCTTTCACCGCAGTGCCTCTGGGAAGAGATGTGAAGGCCATGCTGGAAGCAGTGACCTCGGGGCGGAGGGGCAGAGGTAGTCAGGAGTTGGTCCAGTGGGTTTGGCCCTGAAGAGAAGAGGGATACCGAGGAAGTAGGAGCTGAGGCCACTCTGGGTTTTGGTGTGGTCACCACGCAGAGGAGAGTAACATCACAGGCGGAACTGCTGTCCTTGAAAAGCCCTGCTTGTTTGGAAAATTGGTCCTTGGCTGACATCTGGGAACTGCGATCTGGGGAGGGTTTTCCCCATATCTAATAAGAGTGGCTCACCGTGCCCAGACTGTCCAAACACTGTGATTTTTGCTGAACATGTGCAGTCCTTCTGGGTGTCTGATATTAGTCAGAGGCCGCCTGTGTCACTTACCCAGTCCCCACAGAAATCCCTGGGCCCTGGATCTCCGCACGTTTCCCAGGTTGACAGCTTCCCATGCATGTTATCCTAACTCCCCGCTTGAGGAATAGAGCACCTGCTGCCTGACTCCATGGGGAGAGGACCCTTGACCACGTGTGCGTGGTTGCTTTCCCCTAGACTTCAGCCGGGTGCCTCTTCCCTTTGCCAATTCTGCTGTCCTTTCCCTTGGTAAATCGCAGATAGCCATGAGTATGACTATAGTCTGAGTCCTGCGAGTCCTTCCTGTGAATCATCAAAACTGAGGGTGTACTGGGCTTCTTCCCAACAATAGCTGTCTCTTGACATAGTGGCATATCATAGGGGGGTGAAGGAGTGGCAGCTTTGGGGGTGAGAGCAGTCATAAGCCACACGGTAAATTTTCCAATTCAGTTCTTGTAGGACTTTATGAGAGTTATTTTGAGCTAACATGTTTATTGACTCTTGTTGCCTTTGCAAAATTAATTTCCCAGGAAAATCTAGTTTTTTTCACCATACCTTCATTCATTAATTTATTCGGCAAATTTGAATATCATACCAAATGTTTGGAACTGGTTAGACATTTTACAGGCCATTAATGGTGCTTAGGGATACGGGGTCGTGTGTTCAAAGGGGTGGTCATTTCACTGGGAAGATGAGACATTTGCCTTTGAAAAATAGCATAGCATTCATTTCGGACATGAAGTGTTGAAATATTTCAATATGTAACTAATTTGGTTTTTGAGAAGAACAGTACCCTAAGTGTTCCTGTGTCAGTTCATGGGCAGGAAGACTGGCATATCAGGTTCATTATCATTGCCTCTCCGGATGTCACAGTGTATTTACAAGTAAGAGTCGGAGCCTTTACCATTTCAGGAGTTGTAGCATGGTCGTCCCTTTAGAGACCTGCCCCTACTTCAGCAGAGTGTTTTCAGGCTATTCCTGATGAGTGTTTCTTTTGAAGAGAGGTCAGGTCACCCTTAAATGGTGGACTAAAAGGACCTCTAAATCAGTGACCAACCACTTTGTGGTCTCGGAGAAATAGTCTTCACATGGTTTCTTTCACCTAAGAACAATGGACGGCACCAGTCTTCTGTTGCCACTGTTACTGGTGTGAAATTCATGCAGATGAACTAGGAATCTTTCCTGGTTCTCAGTCCTAATGAGCAGTTCCTCATTGAACTTGCAGGATTCTTTTTTTTTTTTTTAAAGATTTAATTTATTTATTTGAGAGAGAGAATGCGAGGGTCCGAGTGGGGGGATGGGGAAAGAGCAGAGGGAGCCAGAGAAGCAGATTCCCCACTGAGCAGGGAGCCTGATGATGCAGGGGCTCGATCCCAGGAGCCTGAGATCATGACCTGAGCCTAAGGCAGATGCTTAACCGACTGAGCCCACCAGTCGCACCTAAAACATCTATTTCTACTGAGGGATACTTGACTAAAATGAGGTTTATGTTAGGAATGGAAAAAAGGAATGGATGCCTTGACCAGTGATGTCCACGAAGCCCATCCATATTCCTGGTGGCGGTGTGTGGGAGGGGCCCCCTCTCCAGGCTTCTGATTGCCTGGCTTAGCAAAGTAACCAGAAGGCGAGGGGGCTCCCGGATGTTTTTCTCGGCGGGAACTGACTGATCATGTCAGAGCTCAGATCTAGGACTCTTTCTGCGAATGGAAACAACCTTAACAACTAAAAATTCACCAATATACATGATGCCCGAACGAGAAAGTATTATGTGCTCCAACCCGGGAATATGTGAGGCATCCTAAAAATTTACTAAAAATGAAACAAGAGTCAGTCGGTTTCTTCTCTTTTTCTTCTTTTATTTCTTACTTTGTTATCTCCAGAAATCAAGAAAGCTACTCTGCTGCTTTGGGAATGTTATGTCATTTTTGTTGTTAAATACAAATGTTCAGAGTTAAGCTATGATGACGAGAGGGTATAACTTTACGATATGTTCCTCGTGTAAATGTAAAGAATGCTTAAACCATCTGTTCAAATGAAATATTTATATTTGGCACATTGTGTCGGATAGATGGTGTTTAAAAAGCAAGATATTTAGTGATCTCTGGAGCCGCTCGATTTGTTAACACTGCTGCATTTGAAATTCTAACAAGTATTCTGTACTGGTTTTTTTTTCTATTTTAACTTTCATATTAATGCTTAAATGTTTTTTGTTCCAGCATAAATGGATTTTACTTCACAAATATTGGTAGTAATTAGGTTCTTACCGGCTTAAGCTGGCTTTTGTGAGCAAAGGACACATTTCTTCATCATTAGTTCTCCTAATTGAGTTCCAGAAAATGAAATGTTACTATGCCACAAAATAATTGTCTTATTTGCTTTATTTCTTGAAGCTTCTTATGAAAATTCAAGACCTTTAAAAAGCAGAGGGTTTTTTTTTTTCCCTCAACGCATTTATCTCTCAGCCTCAAGTCTAAAATTACTTTTTATAACTTCTGAAAGATGCTGCGTTTAGTTTTGGTTCTCAAGACTGTGCAACATTCTGGGGCGCCTGGGGGGGTTCTCAGGTCATGATCTCAGGGTCCTAGGATCGAGTCCCAGGTCGGGCTCTACCCTCAGCAGAGAGTCCGCTTCTCCCTCTCCCTACTCTCCTCCCCTGTTTGTGCTCACTCTCGCTCACTCTCAAATAAATAAATAAAATCTTAAAAAAAAAAAAGACTATGCAACATTCTGATATGACACAGGTCAGCTCAACACACCTGCTGATAAAGTAGGAGTGAAGGGTCCTGATTCTTTAGTGGCATAGAAGATACCTGTTCTTTCTGAACAATGAGTGTTAATTTAATTTTAAAGCTCTCCTGTTGTAGAATATTTACAGTCGTTTTAATTTGAATAGTTCCCTTTTTTCCCTTCTTTTATTATCTCTGACTCTGCTGGTTTGGAAGACCTGGAAACAGTATGCTACCTAACTTGAGCGTACAGACCCACAGATCTGCTCCCTTTCTCCTTCACTTTCACCGTTAGTGAGCTTGGAGTTCCTCAGAGGTGTGAGTTTGAGTAGGCAAGCAGGCACCTTTGTTACCTATAAGAAACATTTGTTTTACGTTATTTTGATTGTGCTGAAAGTCGTGTTCTGTACTATAGAATTTTGAGCATGTCCAACAGTTTTCTGTTTCCACAGTAAAAATGGTGTCACTGTTGTGAGCTGCTGTATCTGTAGGACTGAGAGATGTTTTTATGTGGCCGTTCAGACAGCCAGCTGTGTAGTTGGCTATAAAGACTTTCTCGAGCTTCCGAATACTGGCTTTTCAAAAGTGATCCTCCAAGTTTTTGAGAAAGAATAAAATTTTTATTTCCCCAGAAAGTGAAATGCAGGGGAAAGACCCAATTCTGCCAGAGAGAAATGAATCATTTATTCTTTCCTAAGATAATGTGCTACTTTCAGTTACCGACTGAGGTTTGCTTCCATCATTCCTTGTTTCCATCATACATTTTTAATGCAAAAACTCCATTTGATGAACAGGAGTGCATTAGAAGGAGGTGAGGGAGGGTGGGACGGAGGGAGTGAGGGAGGAAGGAAGGAAGGAAGGAAGGAAGGAAGGAAGGAAGGAAGGAAGGAAGGAAAACACCACGGAACCCAAACCAGCACCCAAAAAGCCGCCTCTTCTTTTTCATTGTTGCATGTGACTTTGTACTTACTATGCCTATGTATTTCAGGTGGAGTTTATGGAAGAAGAAGAAGGCTAATATTTACTGAGAACTTATTGTGCCCCCACATTATATTAAGTGCCTCACATGCATTATTTCCTTATTTCATTTTATCATCACAAAAGTGGAGTAGTAGATGAATTAGATGCTCCCCAAATAATATGTGAATAAATGAGTCGTTTTCCCTCTTTACTCCCTTTTCCTCCTGCTTCCCATGGGAAGGAAACAAAACCCAGTAGGCATGGCGGGATGAAATGGATGAAAGCAGGGAGGAGAGGCATAAATTATATCTGTGCTAATTTGTTGGTGTCTTCCCCCCCCTTATCAACTTTATTGAGCAATAATTTTATGCAATTAAATGAATCTATTTAAGTGGATGAGTTTCAGCAGTTTTATACCCTGGCAAAACCACAGTCACACTAGAGATACAGAACAATCCCATTACTCTCAAAAGATTCCCTCTGCCACCTTTTCCCTTATACGAATTTTTTATTGCAATAAAATATACCTAACGAGTTATTTGCCATTTGAACTGTTTTAAAGTGTGTCATTTGGTGTCATTAGTTACACTCCCAGTGTTGTGCAACCACCACTTTCTTTCCCCAACAGTTTTCATCGTTCCAAGCAGAAACTCTGTGCCCATAAAGCAGTAATTTTCATTTTCTCTCATAACCTCTAACCTACTTTCTTTCTCTATGAATTTGCGCATTTTAGGTATTTCATAAAAGTGGAATCATATGGTATTTGTCTTATTGTGTTTGACTTCTTTCTCTTTGCCTGACATTTTCAGGGTTTTTCACGCTGTAGCTAATCTGTCAGAGCTGCATTCCTTTCTGTGGCTGAATAATATTCCACCACATGTTCGTACAGTTTATCCATTTATCTGTTGATGGACGTCTGGGCTCCTAACACTTTTCATCTATTATGAGTAATGCTCCTCTGAACACTGGTCTACAAAGACCTGTTTGAGGGGCGCCTGGATGGTATAGTCTGTGAAGCGCCCGACTCTTGGTTTGTGCTCGGGTCATGATCTCCAGGTTGTGAGATCAAGTCCTGCCTCGGGCTCCGAGCTCAGTGCAGTCTGCTTGCGATTCTCTTTCCCTCTGGCCCTTCTTCTATCTCCTTCTGTACACACACTCTCTCTCTAAATCAATCAATCTTTAAAAACAAACAAACAAACAAAAAACCCAAAAATCTGTTTGAGTCTCTGCTTTCAGTTTTTGTGGCGATACACCCAGAAGTAAAATCGCTGGCTCATACAGTAGTTCTCTTTCACTTTGAGGAACCATCCTTCCTGTTTCCTGCAGCAGCTGCACCGTTTTCCATTCTCACTGATGACGCACAAGCATTCCGATCTCTCTGCATCCTCCCAGCACTCACTGTTTTCTGTTTTGGGTGGTGTTTGTTTTTTGATAGGTATCCTAATGGGTGTGAGGTGGTATCTGACTGTGGTTTTGATTTGCATTTCCCTGATGATTGGTGAAGTTGAGCAGCTTTTCATGTGCGTAATAATGGCTGTCTGTGTATATCTTCTTTGCATCTGGACGCTTTTTCAGTCAGCCTCACTCCCTCCTTCTCCTACCCCAGGCAACCACTGATCTCCTTCTTGTCACTGCATATTAGATTGCATTTTATGTAAGTGAAAGTATTCACCATGCACCCTTATGTCTGACTTCTTTCACTTAGCGTAATGGTCTTGAGATATACCCATTGTTGGGTGTACTTACTCCTTTTTATTACCGAGTACTGTTTCATTGGGTAGACATATCCCATTTTGTGTATCCATTCACCATTTGGTGGACATTTAGTTTGAATAAAGCTGCTCTGAACATTCATATACAAATCTCATATGGACGTACATGTTCATTTTTCTTAGGAAAATACTGAGGGGCTTACTGGCTCGGTTTTACGGTAGATGTAAATGTTTAACTTTAGGAAGAACTGCCAAAGCACTTACCAAACCACTGTACCATTGTATGTTCTTGCCAGCAGTATGTGAGAGTTTTAGTTGCTTTTGTGTCCTTGTCAACACTTGGTATCACTAATCTTTCTAATTTTAACCATTGTAACTGCTGTGCAGTCACTCTTCATGACTTTACTTTATATTTCTTTAAGTAATGATGATCATCTCTTCATGTTTTTCTTCTTTTTTTTTGCCATTTGTATATTTTCTTTTAAACAGTATTCTTTTACCTCTTCTATATTGTGTTTCTCTTCATCTTATTGAGTTGTAAGCATCCTTACGTAGTATGGATATAAGTTCTTTGTCACACACACACTGCAAACACACTGCAAACATTGTCTCCCTATCTGTGATTTGCCTCTGTTTTCTTAGTGGTATCTTGAGAAGCAAAAGTTTTTTAATCCTAATACGGTCCATTTTATCAATTTGTTATGGTTTATGTTTCTTTTACGAAGTGTTTGCCTTTGGAAGGTCACAAAAGTTTTCTTCTAGAAGTTTTATAATTTAGCTTTTACATTTAAACTTATAATCCGGGGCACCTGGGTGGCACAGCGGTTAAGTGTCTGCCTTTGGCTCAGGGTGTGATCCCGGCGTTATGGGATCGAGCCCCACATCAGGCTCTTCTGCTATGAGCCTGCTTCTTCCTCTCCCACTCCCCCTGCTTGTGTTCCCTCTCTCGCTGGCTGCCTCTATCTCTGTTGAATAAATAAATAAAATCTTTAAAAAAAATAAAATAAACTTACAATCCTTTTTAGTGAGTTTTCGCATACAGTGTGAGATACAGGTTAATGTTCATTTTTCATACAGACATGCAGTTGTTCTAACATCATTTGTTGAAGAGACTTTCCCTTCCCCATTGAGTTACCTTGTCATTTTTGTTGGAAATCAACTGATCATAGAAGTTTGGCTCTATATCTAGATTATCTACTCTGTGTATCCTTTCTTCAATAACACACCACCTTGATTAGTGTCGCTCTCTATTCAGTCTTTTGCAATCAGGTAGTATATGCCCTCAAAGTTTTTCTTTCTTTTTTAAAAATCAGTTTGGCTATAAATTGTTTCCTGTTTCACAAAAACCTCAGTTCCTTAGGTTTTTTCTTTTTCTTTCTTTTTTAAACCTGCTGCTACTTTAATTGAAATATTGAATATAGAATACCTGGGGGAAGATTTGACATCTTAATATTGAATTTTCTAGTCTATGAATATGGTATATATCTATTTATTTAGTGGTTTTTAATATCTCTCAAATGTGCTTTTCTCTTTTGGTTGTGACTTAATTTATTGAATGTGTACTCTAGCCAGGCAAAGTGCTTTATACTTAATCCCCAATAATTACCCTGTGAAGCTTGTGCTGTTTTTACTATGTTTAGTGGGACAGCTGTAATTGAGAGAGGTTAAGTTACTCACCCAGAGTCACAGAGCTAATAAATACTGGAACTGGGAGTTAAGAGGTCTGCTAACTCTGGTAGGCCATGCTCTTAGTCACTAGTAGTCAAGATAATATGCTTAGGAATGACAGATATTGATTTAAAATAAGTCTTAGCAATTGTTGCATGGCTGTTCCCACCTCCTGTCTCCGTCAACCTAAAATAAATACATAAATATCTGAGTAGATAGATACACCTGTGGAAGGATAGGCAGATTTGTAGTCAGCCATCTCAGACTTGTGGTGGATGTGCTTATCCTGAGAAAGTCACGTCAAGATTGTCTCTGAAATGCATTGTAATTGTCTTGGATTTTGTCTTGGACTATAAGTATCACATGGGAAATTGTTAGAATTCCCCAAAGTTGTCTAATTGCATCCCATTGATGTGTCGGTCACCTGATACCATTATCATATCCTGCGTGTGAGGTCTCAGAATGTGGCACACTTGCGTTTCACTTGTTAAAAGTTGGCTGGAACTTTAGTTGTGCCTAATGGTTCTTTCTTCCTCCTTTTAAAAGACAAAAATGAATGGGCTGTTTTATAACCCCTTTTCAATCTTCTGATCTTCAGAGAGAGAAATGTTGAAAGGCATGGTGCAGCTGTTTTATGTTGCAGTTTATAATCTAATTAAATGTATTTTATCCAGATCATTATGGACTTCATTAGAGCTGGACTTTTTATAAGGGGGATGATGAGTTAGATTTATACAGAATCATCTGGGTCTTTTAAATTCTGCGATCATGCCAGCAGTGCCTAATTAAAAAAAAAATCAAATCTGCCTATCTGATTCAGTTGGTCATTCATTTTTGGAAAGTTCTTGCTTCCCATTTTGTTCACTTTTTTGTGAGCATATAGTTTTCAGAATGATTAATAAGTGAAGTTTGTTGTTTCAGAGAGAGTTCCATTTGGGAATGATGTATAGTCTTTTTAGAAGCCTATATATCATTTGAACATCGTGGTACGTATGGGAAATAAAACATCTAAAGTAATTGGCATAATCTAGGTCAAAGAGAGATGAAATTACATTTTTCTTGCTGTGTTTTTGTACTGGAGGAGAAATTAGTTTTGTGGTCTTCAGTTTAATTGCTTAATTTTTTCCACTGTCAGGGAGAGTATCTAGAAATTGACTTGAAAAGGGAATGTGAGTCATGTTAGTTACCTAATTTGTATATAAAGATTTGAGGGTATTTTTACTCTCATTTTGTTTTAGATACAATAACCAGCTTCCATGTGACTCCCCTAGTCTGTCATATTAAAAAGAAATTAATGTTAAGCTGAGCTTAACAAAAATTTTACCTTTCCAAGGAATTATACGTGGGATATCTTCCTCTTCATAATTTTATATTTGCTCAATCAAAGTGCATCTGTGGCCTTGAATTTGACCACCCTTTTAGCTCTGATCATGGGATCCTAATGGCATTCATAGCTTTTCTGCACTTGGATAATTTATTCTATCACTTTAAGTGTGGCTGTTCCCAAGTAATTCAGAATCGTCATTCAGTAAGGGACAATATGAAAATATGATTTGATAGTTAATATTTAATTAGAACGTTGGTCTTGCCCAACTCCTTTAAGGCATGAAACTTGATTTTTCCTCCCGTCTCCCAGTTTGGTTGTCTACACGTGCGGGCTTGCATAATCATATGTGTCATGCATCTGGCGCATGATTGCAGAAATACTGCAGTAACCTCTCGGTATTCCCTATTTTTGTTCTGAACTGCTTACAGACACTCGATTTCTTTTCTCCATACCCTTTAACTCCTGATTTTCCTGGTGTCTGGCCTAGCAGTTCTTTTTGCTTTTTATGACCTTGTCACGTACATTGGACCTGACACCGAGAACCGCTTCTTCATTAATGTGCCCTTGCTTCCTTCCTGAGCAGTGACTAAGATTGTCCCTCCAGGTAGAGACTACCTTTGGGTATGCTGGGTGAATCGCATGCCCAGTCTGGCCTGGCCTTCAGACTCTCCTGTTTTGCTGCCTCTGTATATTGCTCTCCTCTTAATTTGCCTGGAAGCTGTCACTCAACAGATACACTGTACGTTGAGGCTTTTGGACTTCATGGTTTGCTAGGATTCTATCTATGAAATTCTTTTGTGTTTTGTACCAGGCCTACCTGACTGGAGACCATCATGGGGCTCAGGCTTTTTGATTGTTGTTCTTAATTGGAGAAAGAGATAAAAATTCTAGACATAAATATAGGTCTAGTGGCCTATAGGAAACCTCTAATCTTGCATTGTGAGGTGAAAAGAACATTTGCAGTTTATGGCCCTTAATCTCCAGTGCATTTTGTAAAAGGCTACTCATTGGTTGTATTAATACCTTCACTACTTGTTCCCTGAGTTGTATTCCTTATTGATATTTTTTCATATAGATCTTATATTTTATTGTTGTTAAATTTGTCCCGTGTATCATATGATATATATTGCTACTTTTTGTATAATATTTTTTATTAAATATGTAGTGGAGCAAAAAGTTAATGATTTTTTTGGTATATTTATCTTGCATCTGTGCATCTTAGTAAATTCTTTTATTTGTTTAATTAGAGTTGGATTTTCTAAGTATATAATCTTATCATCTGCAAGTAGAGACGATTTGCATGTATATATATATATATATAGTTAGTTCTTACATCAAAGCAATATTTTATCTATTTTTTTTTAAAGATTTTATTTATTTGAGAGAGTGCACTAGGGTGCTTGCTAGCAGGGTTGTGGGGGAGGAGGCAGGCTGAGGGACAAGCAAACTCCCCGCTGAGCTTGGAACCCAACAGGGGACTCAATCCCAGGACCCTGAAATCATGACCTGTGCTGAAACTAAGAGTCTGATGCTTAACCAACTGCACCATCCACACGCCCCCAAAGCAATATTTTAAGAGTTAATGACAGTCATCCTTGTTGGGTTTCTCATTTTCATAAAAATGGCTTGAAGTTTCAGCATTTAGCATTGTTTGCATTGAATTTTGCTGTGAGTTGTCTTTATCATGTTTAAGCAGTTCTCATCGTCCCTGTTTAAGTATTTTTAAGAAAAGATTTTATTTATTTATTTGAGAGAGAGTGTGTGCAAGAGAGAAGGAGCGTGGTCCGGGTTGAGGGGAGGTAGAGTGCAGAGAGGAAGGGAGAGAAGTAGGCTCCTTGCTGAACAGGGAACTGGATGCAGACTTGATGCCAGGACTCCAGGATCATGACCTGAGCCGAAGGCAGAGGCTTAACTAACCAAGCTACCCAGGCATCACCTATTTAAGTATTAAGTGTGTTAAGTATTTTTAACACATTTATTGACCTGATTTGTTATATGCATACTGGTCTCCATAAGGTTCCTTACTGATCAGAGCCGAGAGTTCTTCATCAAAAAATTATATGCCTGGTAAAGAGGGCTGGAAATCAGTTTCCTTGATATGTTTTTTCTCAGTGACCCATAGCCCCTAGCCTAGCTTCTCTGTGAAATACGAGACGGAGCCTACGTCAACTCTAAATTAGTTCTATCTTTATGTACCTACGTAATTTCTACCCCAAACCATGCATTTATATGAGATCCTGGCAAAATCATTAACAGGTTTATGCACGTTTCACTCAAGGTAAAATGGAAATCATGTAATATCTCCTTTTTACACAGAGTTCTAATTTTTAATGAATAGTTACACATTCATCCAGAACATGTATATGGACATGGACTGATGTAAGCCGTTTCCTATATACTGAACCATGAATTGTTATAATTTGCATGAAGAACTGGGCCCACAAGTAATGAATTTCTATTGCACAATGAACTCCCCCTACTTTAGAAAAATATAGTGTGAATCTGTTCAAGTTAGATCTGTATTTAATTATTTACAAAACTCCTGAATTGGAAGAAAATTAGGATACCTATTGTTCTGTAGAATGGTTTATTTCCATTTTTTAAATATAAGTCTTGGATGAAAGAGGTTGCAAGAGGACCTCATTGACAAGTCTGCCCTCTCTAGCCAGAAACCACCTGAAGACACTGTAGCAGTTGTAGTTGACTGTGGATACTCCCAAGGTGAGTGTTCTAACAGGTTTTCCTTTACCTGCAGATCCCAGAAATTGTTGGTAAGAATCATTATTCAGTCCACTGTCTGTGTTCAGGATTGTTGGCTTTGGCAGCAGGGGTCTAACTCCAGCATTTCTGAGGAAGGGAAGAAAACACACCGTAATGGCTTTGGGAAGCTGCCAGGGAAAAACTGTCCCCTCAGACAACTATTTTATATTATCCTTTACTGCATAGATGATACATTATTCATCATTCTCTAAGGATGTTCGTTGTAAATGCTGTTTGATCACATTTTGAAGGTAAACTGTTTATCAAATGATCATCTGGGTATCCCACCCAAGTCAGCACTGATGCTTCTCCTATGCCCTGTAGGAGAACATGTTTGTTTATATTTTGTCTCATCTGTCCAAAAGCTGTGAGTCACATCTATGTCCCTTTGAGTCATTCCTTGTGTTCCTGGCCATCCCCTGTATCCAAATAGCCATCTTGTTTTGGTGGCATTGGTGCTTTTCCAGGATATGTTTTAATTATGTGAAGTAATTAATTTTGCTTTTCTGGACCTTTCTGAATTTCCATGATGTTCAGACATGTTTTCATTTTGAAAATGTGAGTGTCCTAATTGATTTGCTTTTAGTGCTTTACATAGTAGTATGTGCTCTGTGAGTATTTGTTCGATTGAACGGCAGCAATGCGTGGGAAGACCTGGGTAGATTTTGTGTCAATTATCAGAAAATCTTAGATTTCTTAATTCTTCTTTGACTATTTCTAATATTAACGGTAGTGGGTGAGGCAGCACAAGTCCACGTAAAAGTTAGAATGGATGATGATGATGACGATGAGTGTGTGTGTCTGTATGTGTACTTATGTGCATATGTTGGCGTGTATTTTTTTGTATGTAAGCAGGAGTGAGGATAAAGAAGTAATGGGAATGGGTGAAAAAAGAGACAGGAAAATTTCTCACTATGTTCTGGAAATTGTTTTAGGCCATTCGGATCATTTGATTTTTCATTTATCCTTCAGGATACATTTATTAAGCATCCACTGAGAGCAGGCACTGCACAGAGGCCTGGAGATAGCCTCAAAGAACTTAGTCAGGAGAAGGAGTAGCAGGGAACTAATTAAGATAGTTGTAGAGTTCTGGGGTGGGGTGTAACATGGAGCATCCATATGAGAATGGAGTTCGAGAAGGCTTTCAAGAAGTGAGTCTTGGGTTGTCTTGAAGATTAAGGAAGAGGTAACTTGCTGGAAAGGGAGAAGGGGTAAAGAGCAACTGGTATCAGTCCCTGAAGAATACAGGTTTAGTTTCTTCTTGGGGGTTGGAGAGAAACCTTTTGAACTTCAGATGTCATACCAGGTCCCAATTTTAGAATTGGTTTGTTAATCATGTTAAATCAATTCACATGAGTCCATAATTGAACAGTGCCCCCAAAGGGCAAACTGTGGCCATTGAATGTTGTATGGTTTGTAGGGTGTACCATGTGAAGCTACCATCCTCCTCATTGCTTAATTTGCAAATAGGAATTTGTAGACAATCCGAGTATGTGGTTCTTGAATTATGATTACTTTCCTGGAAATTCCCCACGGATTTTTCCCTCCACTCTTTTCTTGTCAGGTGAGTTTGTTTCTAACCTTAGTTTTTCTCCATTCTTACAATATGTAGTAGGTATCCGTGGATCTAGAGGAACATCTTATAAATATCAGTTAGCATTGAAGACTATCACATAGTCAAGGGATGCTCTGCGTAAAGATAGAATTTGGAGGGAAATAGTTAGCTATTAGCTATGCAGTCTAAAACTTACAGATAACCTGTCCCAGCAGCCTATTGTAATGGGAAGCACATGGCATTGGGAGCAGATGGACCTGGGGTCACAGTCTCAAAATGTCGCTTAGCAGTCATCTGACCTACAACACATTACTTAATCTTTTTGACCCTTAATTTCCTTAACTGTGGAGTAAACACACACTAAAACCAACTTTGTGGGGGGAGGGTGTTAGAGAAAGTGTTACCAAATACTGCATAAGGGCTCAAGAAATAGTAGCTATCCTATTGATAGTTTCATCTAGGAATATGAATTATGACTAAAGCGTATGTATTTGGTCACACATTTATTTTTCTAATAGAGATTTTCTTCCATCTAAATTGAGGTAGGCTTAACTCCATCTGACATTGAAAAAGAGATTATGACCCTTCCAACTGTCTTTCAGAATCAGAAATCAAGATTTTTCTAAAATACCTGGTATATTTAATTACTCTATGAATATTTTGCTCTCTCAGCCTTTAAGATTACTTTCTTATAGAGTATAATCATTGCAGAATTACCCACAAGGCAGATTTGGGTCTTATTATGTTGGCGCTTAGACCCCAGCAACGCTAGGATCCGTGCACAGGCACACACACCGTATACACTTCCTTTCACAAAAATACTAGTCTCTGAACAAGTTAACCAGAAATGTATTATTAGAAACTCTAGAAAGATGTTAATTTCAGCATCTGCAACATTTTGTCTTTTCACGTTTAGTGTTGTTTTTATCTTGAGGTCCATATTGTGGGCGAGAGCGTGAGGAGCACCAAGTCTTTTCATGAGGACTATAAAGATTTTATTACCGCCCTCAGGATAGGTATATCCTAATTAGGAGGTAGTTCCTAGCAAGAAGTTCTTCAACATATGTATGTCGGAAATGGAGAAAGCACAACCATCTGTCTTCCAGTTATTTGCCATTTGTGCAGTATTTCACAATTTTCAAATAAAATTCTATGCAGTAAATATTAAGATGCAGTAGAATCAGTGAAGTATAGACCACAAAATGTTAACGTCCTATCAGAATTTAGGAATGAGCTAGGAGAGGAGTTATTAAAATATTTTAGCACGACGCCATTTCCCCCCCCCCAAATGAGAGAGATTCCAGGAGCCATTTTGGTAAGGGTTCATCGGTGTTCCCTGAGAGGAGTATGCAAGACCCTGGTGCCTCTTTCTCGACTGCCCCGCACTCGGCCTGTTGGGCCCTAGGGAGGTTCTGGGAAGTAGAATTTGTAACTACTGTGTTAATACAATGCCTAGTTGAGAACCTCAATGCCCATAGGAATTTGTCCCAGTATGGCTAAAGTCAAGTAGTTTCTCTAGAATTTTGAATTAATTTGTCAAATTCCTATCAGAAAGGAACATTCAGAGGGCAGTGTCAGCTGTATTGGGCTGTTTCATCTGAGAGGAGCAAAACATGTGCAGAGCCATTCCAAGCCCGTGTTCATATTTGTGTAAGAGAAAAGATGAGTGACCGCATGTTTTAGGTCTGTGGTTGAGAAGCACCAGTAGTTGACCACTTGTGTTTGGGGGCATCATGCCAAGATGCTTTAATCCTCGTGGTTTTGCTGTTTCTTTAACCTCTCACTATGAGCCAAACAAATGCTCTTCCATTTTATTCTTTGCAAGTTCATAATATTTAGATTGTGTCTATGATGCAGGAAATATCCAAAATAGCCCCAAATTAATTACAAACCAAAACAGTAGAATATATCCATTTGAAAGGTGAGTACTTTTGTATTATAGGATCTTACAAGATTGACTGGATAAATTCTAATTTAATACTATCCAAGAGAAATGTCTTACTTAATTTTACCTAGCCACAGATTATGTTGGGCATTATAATTTATACTAAGACAATGGTGTTAATCCACTCTAGTTAATGTAAATTAATCTTCTAGCACTTGAAGTGAATTGGGGCTCATCTACTCTCTTTTCTTCCCAAATCTCTTTTCATCTTGTGGTAAGATGTTGAGAACTCTCAGGCCTGGTCTGTGTCTTTGAAAAACAATAAAGGTAATTGGTAAAGAGAGGCTTGAACCTGTGGCCCTGCCTCCAGTTCAACATGACCCAATCAGTGGAGAAAACTCCTATCCATAGCTCTTCTTTCAAGGGTTCTCCTCTCTTTACTGTCATATAACTGATGTTTGTCATCTTGTAACTCAACTAAACTGTCATCAGTTCCTCCTGCCTCTTAACATCTCATGGTATTCTTATGTATTAGGAGCTTAGTAAAATTTAGTGAGCCATTTAGCAAATGGAGATGTGAAGTCTCTAACCAGGCTGTAAGCACCAGTTATTCCTTTGAGGACTGTAGCAGTATTATGGTCACATTGCAAGGACTGTCTTAGGTCATCCCAGGTGGTGTGCTTATTACTGAGCTTTGTCTTTCC
Source organism: Ailuropoda melanoleuca (assembly GCF_002007445.2). Taxonomy (NCBI): domain Eukaryota; kingdom Metazoa; phylum Chordata; class Mammalia; order Carnivora; family Ursidae; genus Ailuropoda; species Ailuropoda melanoleuca. Next base: position 66,580,480 of record NC_048225.1, read on the forward strand.
TGTTCCCCAAAGACTATATTTTCTGGGCCACATTGATTTTATATGTTAACCTTTTATATATTTTGTAGGCAATATAATGAGATGAGGTGGGTATCTATTTGCATGTATCTACTTTTACATCTGAATGAACATACACATAAAATATACTTGTGCATGTGTGCACATGTGTATAAAGGGACATCTCACTTTGAATCAGTTTGTTCATGGACAGAGCAACAAATTACAGTTTCATTATTTTTATAACTCAACTGAGAAACTTCAAACTGCTATTACCCATTGCTAGTATTATTTAAGATGTAAATCTGGGGCACCTGGGTGGCTTAGTTGAGCATCCGACTCTTGATTTCAGCTCAGGTCATGATCTCAGGGTCCTGGGATCGAGCCCCATGTCAGGCTCCCTGCTCAGCGGGGAGCCTGCTTCTCCTTCTCCCTCTGCCCCTCCCCCTGCACTTGTGTGCATTCTCTCTCTCTCTCTCTCTCTCTCCCCCCTCCCTCAAATAAATAAATAAATAAAATTTTAATTAAAAAAAAAAGCTGCAAATCCATGCTGAAACCTCCAAATTGCCATGGTCTGTGTTTTGTTCTCCTTCACCTATAACTGTTTGCTTCTTCGTGGTAGGAAAAAGTAAGCAAAGCTAATTGTGGCTTTAAAGTATTAAACCCCAGTGGAGATTTGAATGTCTAGTATTTTTCTCTAAGACAAAATCCTAGCCTAGTTTATCCAGAATAAGTATTTAAATTGGCCATGTTCTCCTTCCCCTCCGTTTCTACTTATAAAATTTGCTTAAAGGTATTTGTTTTTTCATTTGTAGAAGGCAGAAAATAAATTCGCTGCAAATGGAGGCTAAAAGCTTTTATACCCTGGAGCAAAATCCTATAGGAACGAAGGTGTAGGTCTGACATGGAAGCACCGAGAGACCCCTTAATGATGAACCCGGCAGTGGATGTCCCCTTGTCACCATTGACAGAAAGATGCCGGGGTGGGCAGGTTGGTCTGGCCCTGTACCTGATGGAATGGAAAATTCTTGGAAGTGTTACTTGGCTGTGATGTGGAAAACTCTTTTCTGATTTCGAGAGGCCTTAGTGTTCATGCAGAGAAGTGGTGTTTAAGGTCTAGAATCCAGTGGCCCAGGAGGCCCCTCGCGCGCTTGGGGGAGGTCCCTCTGTCACGGCCGGGGTGCTCACGCTGTTTTCCGTCTCAGCCTTCCATGCAAGATTTTTCTTGAGAAATGGGTTCCACTGATTAGAACATGTTGGAAACAGCCTAATCTTAGCAGGCTGAGTGGGGGCCTCGTTTGTAAGACTCTGTCTAATCCAGCTCAGCAGGTAGTCTTTCTGCCGTGAGTGTCTTGTGGTTTTACCGCTCTGCTCCTTTTCTAAGCGTAACGCAAAAAATCTGAAGCCGTGCATAGCAGGTACAGTCTACTTTTCGACATAAAATTAAAAGAATTCTGCACGGTAAAACCCCGATAGGCAAAGTAAGAAACCAAATTGGGAGAAAAATATTTGCAGCTTATAGGACAGAGGAGGGATAATTTTCTTAATTCTGGTGTCGGCCACTGCAGCCCCAGGGCCGAACATGGCCTGCTTCCTATGTTTTTGTAAATCAAGTTTTATTAGAATGCAGCCACACTCATTCGTTTGTGCATCGTCTGTGGCTGGTGGCAGAGTTGAGGAGTTAAAACCCAGACCATATGGCTTGCAGGGCTGACAGTATTTACCGTAGGGCCCTTTATAGAAGATGTTTGCCAATCCCGCTCTCCTGAATAATGAGCTCCTCTAACTACAAATCAGTATGAAAAAGACCCAACGACCCAGTAGAAAAATCAGTAAGAGCCGTGGATGATAGTGTCTCAGCAAAATAAACAGATTTCCCACAAGTGGTTCAAGTAAAAAGACAGAAATGCAAGGGTAGGATTAGGGGTTGAACAAGGCATGGGGAGACACTCCGAGTGGGAAGCCACGACCATCCCTGGATTGAAAGCCAAAGAGCAAACAGTTTTCCTGGACCTCAGTGGGAGCTGGGGCGGGGCAGGCTGGATTGCCCCAAGGGAGCTACTTGGGGAGGGACGTGACCCCTGTGAGAAACAGGGCATTGGAAAGAGACAGAAGTGGGAACATCTCTCTGCGGCCACCTTCCAGTCTCCTGCTGGTGCATGCCGGGTTCTGACCTAATTTCACATGCTACCAGGCGAGGGAACCCAGATGAACCTGTGCTCGGGGGTCAGCCTCCTGGGACACGGATGAAAGGATCCTGAACCTCATGAAAACTACACCAAAGTGTCACTTTTTACCAAAATCATATGGGAAAAGAGCAAGCCATCGGATAATTGCACCCCGTGTTAGCAAGGATCCAGGCATGTGTATGCATGTGAATGAATACTGTTATCTCTCAAAAAGAGAAATGCATGTCCCCTTTGACTTAGTAATTATATTTCCAGGAATTTATCCTACAGATACTTTAGCAAATACATGAAGAGACCTCGGAGTAAAGCTGTTCATGGCAGCCTTGTTTGTAATATGAAAAGAATGGGAATAATATTATAATACTATAAATGTCCATCAGCAGGGGTCTTGTTATATAAATTACTCTTTATCTGTTTACTGGAATACTATGAGGTCATAAAAAGGAATGAGGAAGCTCTTTATATTCTCATCTAAAATTAACTCTCAGTTATGTTATTAAGAGTACAGAGAAAATCAAAATAGGATGTATAGGGTATAGCCATTTGTGTACAAAATAGGGAAAGAAAGATTACATACACGTTTTCTTGTATATGCATGAAAGAGTAAACCTATGGAATGATAAAACTCGATGCCTTTGGAGATGGGGGCGGGGTACAGAGATTTTTCCATCTTTCTGAACCTCTTAAATTTTGATCCCTAACAGTATGTTACCTATTTGTTTTTAAGTGGACTCTACGCCCAGTGTGGGTCCCAACTTGAGGCTTGAACTCACGACCCTGAGATCAAGACCTGAGCTGAGCCCAAGAGTCAGACACTTAACTGACTGAGCCACCTGGGCGCCCCAGTGTGTTATCTAATTTTTAAAAAGAAAAGAATAATCATAATTTTGTAGACCAGTTAGTTACCATCTTAAACAGATCACTTCTGTGTAAAAATTTAATTAGCAGAATCTCGACATTCTAGCCTTTGACTTGCAACTTCTAATAATTTTGCAAGCAAGATCTGAGAAGCTGATTGGCAGATCCACTGATGTGGTGGCTCTAAGGGCTTCAGGGAGAAAGTTTGTCTCCTCCTCAACCTGGTTTCGACCGTGGCCAGTGGGTACTGATCCCACATGCCCCCTCTTAGATTGTTCTTTTCCTCAAAATTCTTGAAATCAGTAACACTGATTGTTTTTAAGTGTTCTCTATCATTTGGGTTTTCAGGTAATTCAGTCTGCCTCCATCTATTGGTCTGATATTTTGCAACTTTTCTGTGCATGTGTAATCTCTCGTCCCTTAAGGCAGATACATGCGTTAGCTATTTGCAGCTATGTCTTTTGAATATTTATTTTGATACGGAGCAAACTGTGGATTATCAACAAGTCAACGTTTGGACAATCAGGGGATCAAAATATAGGAACAAATCTGGATTTCTCAAATCTGTCTCTTTTTATTTATTTATTTCCTGGGCAATATTTGCCTGAAGTGGAAAGAACTGAATATGGATGAGCGCATGTCGCGAACTGATTTTCAACTGTAATTGCCTTGCCCGACGAAACGGGCGAAGAAAGTAGATTGGGAATATAGGCAATCAGCGATGAGATTCCTCCACCTGCCAGACACCACGTGTAGCACACAAGCATTCACAGAGAAACTGAAACGCTGCTGTCTTGTGACAAGGAGTTCCAATTAATGTGATCCAGATACGTCTGCCTGCCAATAGCTCACTTCTCGAGGTGACTATACTGGCCTAATGGTGGAGGCAGTCAAGAGGCGCAGTGAGCGAGCAGTGCAGGAGTTATCCCAAAACCTTGACTAAGGGGCTCTGGCTCTCATTCTGCTCCATTTACATCAACTCAGGAACAGCAGCTTCCAGGGAACTCTCCGAGTTGGAAGGCTTGTAACACGATGGCATTTTATACAATAAATGTCATTCTGGAAGTCTGAGTTCCTCAAATATGTGACAGTGGAGTTAGGGGCTTCACATAGCAAATTGCTAGGTTCTGATCACTGAAACGAGGATACACTTACTGTCTTAATTTTGGCTAAAAAAGATTTGGATGGTGTGTGGACCATTTATAGCTCTAATTGAGAACTGAAGAGTTCAGACAGAGCTACCTGGTAATTACGTGCCCTGACTCATTGACCTGGAGGAGAACAGATGGTAGTGTTTGCACTGTCAAAGACTTTGCTTCTAATTTTATTTTTGTTTTTTATTTTATTTTTTAAAAGATTTATGTATTTGAGAGAGAGAGCGAGAAAAAGAGAGGAAGAGAGAGAGGTGCGGAGAAGGGCAGAGGGAGAGAGAGAATCTCAAGCAGACTCCCCGCTGAGCATGGGGACTCAGGACTCGATCCCATGACCCCGAGATCGTGACCTGAGCCGAAATCAAGAGTCAGATGCCCAACCAACTGAGCCACCCAGGTGCCCTTCTCCTCATTTTATTTTTGAGGCCACAACATGATGATGCTTTATCCCCTGTATGGGTGGTTGTGTTTCCCTTTCCTTGCTCATGTTGTAACCAGGAGCTTCATACAAGCTAATTTATGCATCAGGGATCAGCTGGGGGATTGAGGCCTCTGGGAAAGGAGGGATGACTTGGAGCCCCAGCAGAGTGCTAAGTATTGCTGCAGTCCTTCACAAGGCCGAGGCCATGTACCACTTAGCAGGACCACAGGACAATAGTGGTACGATGTGGAGTCAGCATCCTGCTTAAACATGCCCCCAACCCAGCTACGTGCCCAGATGCCCAGCCCATGCTCACCTCTCCCTTCTCTGCAGGTTTGTTGCACTGATGGGGCTGTCCTCCACTTACTTGACCTCTGACTCATCCTCTATGAGACTTTTACTCTCTTAACTAGGTAGGAACTCCTGAGCACATAAAACCATGTTTTATCCTTTCTGTTTTCTTTCTTCAGTATCTGTAACAAAAGATACTCATTAATTTTTAGCCATGATTTTTCTCTTTTGATGGGCTCTTGGCCAACTGAATTACAATCCAGTGCAGCCTGCCCCATTATTCCCAGTTCAATGAAGAAATTTGGTGGTGGCTGGATTGCACAGTTTTGCTCCGGGAATTAGGCTGGTGCTATTTAGTATGAGATAATACAAATTTTCCCGAAAGGCCAGATTGACAGGAAAAAAACCTAAATGGGTCAAAATGCGTTTGTATTATGTTCAGACCCTTCTCATGGAGTTACATTTTCATTTGATCCACAAACGGAAATCCACCAGAGCACATTCTATCCAGGTACAATTTACTAGAGGACAGAAATGAACATTTATGGAGCCCTCGTTTTTGCCAAGAGATGGTTGTGCTAGGTAGTTTTTCATAGGATATTTGATAATTATTTAATATTACTCAATTCCGTCTGCTGTGTGATCCTCACGGTGATCTTCTGAAATACGCATTGTTGCATTGTTACTTTTTATGTCTCTTAATTAAACCTTTTACTTTGAGATGATTGTAGATTCAGTTGCAGTTACAATAGAGAAGACAGATCTCCGTGCTCTCTACCCATTTTCCTCCAATGGTACCAACTTGCAGAGCTACAGTGCATCTCACAGCCTGAACACTGACATCGATACAGTCAAAAACTAGAGCATTCCACCACCGCAAGGATCCCTTATGTTGGTCTGTTAGAACTACACCTGCTTCCTTCCTTCCTTCCTCCCTCCCCCCCACTCCCTCCCTTCCTGTTTCCTTCACTAGCCGTCGCTAACCCATACAACCACTAATCTCCCTTCTATAATCTTACTTCAAGAATGTTGTAGAAATTGAAATACACTATATAACCTTTGGATTAGCTTTTCTTTTCCACTCAGCATAATTCTCTGGGTGTTCATCCATGTTGTCACATGTATTAATAGTTGTTTTTCTATTACTAAGTATTCTGTGGTATATCAGATAGACCACAGTTTAACCTTTCACCCATTGAAGGACATCTCAATTGCTTCTACTTTTTCACTATTACAAATAAAGGTGCTACAAACATTCATGTCCAGGTTTTTGTGGGAACGTAAGTTTTCATTTCTCCGGAATAAACTCTCAGGATCCCAGTCGCTGGGCTCTGGGCTAGTTGCACATTTAGCATGTAACTTGCAGGGATCCTCTCGACTAGTAATTATTACTATTATTAGTATTTACAGATGAGGAAACTGATGGTCAGAGTAGTTAGTTGACTTGCCGCAGATTCCATATCTAGTAAGCAGTAGAGCTGTGACTTGAACTCGAGTCTGACTATCCAAATCCATGCTTTTCCCAGTCAAGGACTCTGACAGCGTGTGTAGCCTTTACATGGAACAGTGTTTGGAGTGAGAGGACCCTGTTTCCACCTGACCTTGGGACACTAAAAATGGGGCAGTGATTTTTGTGACCGTACTACTACACGTGTTTTTATCTCCAAGAGCAGAAGTGTGGGTGTCAATAATAGAGACACCAGCGTCCATGATGGACACGTTCAGATTGGGACTCCTGGCGTCTCAGTACAAAAGTAGCAGGTTTTATGATCCCACCTGTGCTGAGAGGTCGAAGGGGGTAGAAGGCCTGCCCAGCGAATCAAGGGCAGGAGACAGGAGTCGGATGGGTCTATGCCGTCCGGTTATCTGGTACCCTTCAGCTTGGACAGCCTTCAGGGCCGGGCGGCAGCTGGTGACCCCCGTCGGGAAGGTGGATACCATCCATTCTTGCTGTGTTTGTAGGAGAGATGTGGGGGTGGGGAGCAGGAGACCCCAGGTGTGGGATGATCGGACCCCGGCAGGTACTGAAACTGACGTGTGTATGGTTATCAGATGTGCTGTGGGGAGGTGTCGCCCCTTCCTGTGCAGTGAAGGGCTGTTTCGGGGTCACATCTTGACAGGAGGCTGCCTTTTGGGAGAAGAGTGCTCACTCGGCGTGTCTGACCAGCAATTAATTAGTAATCCTTCTCGCCCTGAGAAGTCGTGGAGTGATGTTACCTGGGCATCTATCATGGAGCGATTGGTTTTTGCTAATTTTTTTTATCTGATAAAAAGGAAAAGGTTTTATTAAGCAGTTTGGGGAAATGGCAACCACAAAATTGCACGTTGCTGCAAGAGGGAGAGGGTCTTTTCCCTGTAACGTTGGAGCCTGTGTGATTCAAGTCGTTCCAGGAACTATCCCTTGTGTTTCAGACATTTATAACAAAGGCAGGTTTTCGTTGCTTTCTGCAGACTAAACATCGTTTCTGAATTAAAATGGCTGATTTCAGGGTCGTCCCTGCAGACAGCGATGAAGCCAGAATGAAACAACCTCATTTGATGTTCATAGCAGCAAAGCCTTGTGAAATCAGCTTCTTCCATAGCTTAACATCTTTTTAACCTGAAATAATGTTTATTTCCAGAGGTTAATATTATTTCTGTTATCGTAATGGATTTCCCCAGTAAATACTTTACTCGGTTTCGAAACTCAATGTTTAATGTATAATAAATACATAAATAGATCCCAGAAGCGGGTCTGATTAAGCTCTCACTCCCTCTTTTCTTGGCAGATAGATAATTTGCTACCAGGATGGTTTAGTGTGATCTATTGTAATGACTGTCACGTCAGTGATCCTTTCTTTGTTTATGTAATTTCCTAGGAGGACCTTATATAATAGGGTCAAAAACGTGTTATCGTTAGAAGCGTCAAGAGAAAAAAAAGCTGGTCCAGACTCCTCATTTTATGCATAAGGAAGTTCCTTACCTGGAGGGTAATCCTTACTTAGTTTTGTCTGGGAGCGAGAAGCTTACATTGCATCAGTGATTTGCAGGCAATGTTCTGGGGGAGGCAGCCCCGCCTCTCCCACAAACACATGCAGGTTCATGCCCCCCCCCGCCCCGAACGCATGCCCCCCCCCCGCCAATGCATGCACATGTCTTGCTTGTGTCACATTAGATCACTCTTCTTTGGGGATTCAGTATTTTATGGTTTATGTACCCTATTATTTGCTATAAAGGTTCCACTGCAAAAGAAGTTTGAAAACTCTGTTCAGGATGTGTAAAAGGATTCCGAGGGCTCTGTCATCAGTGGTACATAGTAAGTGACATGTAATTTGTGTGTGGGTGTATTTATGCTTTTCGTGTGTGACGAGTTTGGCAACAACAGAATTTTGAAGAAGCTTGTACAAGATTCTTTTAAGGCTACCGAAGTGGGCTGGCTACCTAGAATATGATGTAGAATGCTCTAAGTATCGGGGTGCCTGGGTGGTTCAGTTGGTCAAGTGTCTGCCTTTGGCTCGGGTCATGATCCAGGGTCCTGGGATCGAGTCCTGCATTGGGCTCCCTGCTCAGTGGGGAGTCTGCTTCTCCCTCTGCATGCTGCTCCCCCTGTTTGTGCTCTCTCTCTCTCTCACTGAAATAATAAATGAAGCCTTAAAAAAAAAAAAAGAATGCCCTAAGTATCTGCTTGATTGTACATGTCCCATGGAATTCTGATTTTTATCTATATGAGTAATATAGATGTACTGGGGGAAAGCACCACCCAACCTGTCTTCTCCCAAAAACAAACTGAAAAACTCTTAAGTTTGTTGGGGGAGTGTGTGTTCCAGGGTTCTGCGATCAAACTGTGTATATCCTGGACATAAACAGGCAATAATAAACGGATAAATAAGGCACTGATTTAAAGGAGAGCACTGGGTTCACAGGTTCTTTATGATGTCTTCTGCGGGACTCAGGGAAGGTTAGAAGGACTACGTGGTTTTGGTGATGTTTTGTTTTTTGTTTTGCAGAAAAGGCAGCCTTCTCGCTGGGATAGGGCTCCTTTCAGAGCGCTTGTGTCCTTAGGTCACTGAAAATGCTAGTGTTCCCTCTCAGTGATGTCACCATGACTGTCTCGTGTCTGTCTCTCTCTCCCTCCCTCCCCGCACCGACCCACCCCTCATTTAAGCATTGATCTACTCAGATAACAAAGGGGAGAAATGGTGCTCACTGTCTTTATCAAGATGGTGTGTTGCTAAGCTGAAGTCCTAAGGTCCCTCTCTCTGAATGCACTGAGTGTTAGAAAGTCTGAGTCTTCTGTGTGGCTTGGGCCAGTAGAGTATGCAGGATGCTTGGCCAACTTGGGTGATAAGCGTTGACCTAACATCATTCTCTTCATGGTTCAGTCAATTACTTCCTGAGACCTTACCTTCCCAGTTACTGATGCCTCTTTTTTGTTTGTAGGGGAATATTCGGTGTCTCTGTTTTGGCCCATATTTGAATGGAGGGAACAGTTTTTTTTTGTTGTTGTTGTTTGTTTGTTGTTGTTTTGTGATGCTCTTTAGTTCAGGGTGATCTATTTTGTTCTCTTTTTTTTTTCCTCCTGGATCCCATCTGTCATAAACTTCCTTTCTAGATGCTGTCCACCAATACAGACATTTAGTTGTTCACACAGAGATTGTACTGAGTTTCTTCCTTTTTCCGGAAAAAGATAAAAGTGTGAGCTATCTTGTGTATCTTTGTATCCTAGAATTCTTTTTGTCTCTCCATGTCATATTGCAAAAAGTGGAATCTGACGTGTGGCTGAAAACTACTGGACTGTGGTATGAGACCTCATACTGGTCCCTTCACTCCTAGACGAACTGGCCAAGACGTGTGACTGTAAATTTGATGGTCTCTGTCATCCCTTATTTTACCCCTCCTCTCTAACATCTCGAATAGTGGAAGCCCTATCATGGTAGTATTCTCTGTTTCTTCTCACTAAACGGTCAGTGTTTACCGTCCACACGAGTCTCTGGGAAACCATAGTTGACAGCTGCCAAGGGTCAAAAGACGCTGTTTTTAAGCACTTTATGTATGTTACTTCGTATGAGTCATACAGCAACCTTACGAAGGGGGTTTTAGTAGTGTCCTCATCTAACTGATGAAGCACTTTAGCTCCAAAAGTGAAGTAACTTGCCTTGACATAAGTAGCTACAGAGTGGAGAGTCGGGATTTGAACTCATGCATTTTAGCCCCTTCGTGTGCTCTCTCTCTCCTTTGTTCCTTGTTATCTGCGGCTCTCTGTCTCGGAGCTGAAAGCCACAGCACCGTCTTCCAAGCAAGACTAGTTCCCAGAGTGAAGCAGTTTGTTCTCAGCATCATCCTCTACACCGAGAAGAACGAAATATGTATCATTTTTCCTTGACAGTCTTAACATAACGTTGACTTTGGAAAATGACAAAGAATGACTCTTTTGTAATGAAAACTGGGGGGGAGAGAAAATGATTCAGGCTCTTCCCTCGGTCATTTTCAGATGTTTGGTTTTCTCTGTCCTATCTTTGAATTCCCTAATCTAGCAGCAAGGCACGTGGATTCGTCAGCCAGAGCCCGCCGGCCTACCGAATCCTGTGTGCTCTGAATGCTAGTGCTGGACACGCACAGACACGAATTCCAACAAAGCTCGCCATCGGTGTTGGCCACAGATTGCTTCTTCACACTCTTCTCACTGATTAGCAGGCGTTTGCTGTTTAAGTAGATGCATCTTTCCTTCTCAGCACGTGGGTCTCTGAGCTGTTTTCATCGGCTCTGGATACTCAGTCTGGACAATTACCCAGTGAGTTTGAGAGGAGCAGAGCCGTGCGTGTGTGCTAAGCAGAGGCACGTCTGTTTGGGAAGTGTAGACAATGGGTTGGTAGAGACCTAGCAAGGTATACTTTATTGCTGCATTAGAAATTCACAGACTGTGACGCCTGGATGGCTCAGTTGGTGAAGCATCTACCTTTGGCTCAGGTCATGATCTCGGGGTCCCGGATTGAGCCCGGTGTCAGGCTTCACGCTCAGCACAGAGTCTGCTTGAGATTGTCCCTCTCCCTCTGCCCCTTCTCATTGACGCCCTCTCTTTCTCTCTCAAACAAATAAATAAAATCTTTAGAAAAAAAAGATGCAAGGGTGCGTGGGTGGCTCAGTTGGTTAAGTGCCTGCCTTCGGATCAGGTCCTGATCTCGGGGTTCTGGGATCGAGTCCTGCATTGGGCTTCCTGCTCAGCGGGGAGCCTGCTTCTCCCTCGCCCTCTGCCCCCAGTGCTTGCTTGCTCTCTCAAAAAAATAAATAAAATCTTTAAAAAAAAATTCATAGGCTAACAGGTGATTACTCTTCCTATATTGTATCTTATCATCCTGGTATGAAGAAAAGAAAATTCTTCACAAAATTCAAGTTTAGCTGGGACAATTCAGAGTTATGCTTGTTACTGTTGCTGGGTATTGAGGTGATGTGGTGAGACCCTGACACCCTGGAAAGTATGAAAGTGAAAGCCCTTCTGCCAGCCAGAAGGGGATCCACTGTAACAGTGTGACATGGGTCCCTGCAGACTTCCCACACGCGCAGGCCCATGTGAGCCCGTGCACACACGCGGTTACATCACTTATCTACAATGGGTTATCATCATCCGTATCTGTATTGTTATCTGCATCTGTAACGCAGCTTACATTTCCTTGCTCAACAATGACTCAGGGTCATCTTTCTGTATCTGTATCTTTATATATTTTTTTATGTCTTAGGGATACAGATCTATTTCATCCTTTTTAATAGTCACATCCATAGCCTAATAATAATGTGGCATAATAACACCTGCTACCGTTTTCTGAGCACTTCTGTGTCAGGTTTTGTATTAAACCCTTTATATACGAATGAGGAAACCAACGTTCTGAGAGGTTGAGTAACTTACCCAAGGTCACGTGGTCAATATGTGACAGAACCTGGATTCAAACCCAGGCCACATGGTACCAGAACCCACATGTGCCTTGTAATTCATGTCACTGACCCTCTGCTGACCGACACGGGCATCTTTCACCATAACAGATACTCTTTTTCCCCCATTGATTTATTTTTCATTTTTTATTTTGAGAGAGAGAGAGAGAGAGAGCTGTGAGCAGGGGGAGGGGCGGAGGGAGAGAATCTCAAGCAGACTCTGTGCTGAGCATGGAACCTGATGCAGGGCTCAATCTCAAGACCCTGAGATCATGACCTGAGCAGAGACCAAGAGTCGGACGCTCAACCAACTGAGCCGAACATCTTTGTACACAGACACTTGTGAAACTGTTTTTCGGATGTGTACCTCTTCATCTTGGAGAGCCCATGTAGCTTTAACAAATGATTTTAGCTTCTATTGACTTGTGCAAAGAGGTCACAGCTTGTCTACAGAGAAGGTGATGCCATGAGCATAACAATATGTCATCTTGATAATGACAGTGAATTTCAGTTCTTTTGTCGTTTGATGAGGCTTTTGTTTATTTAACACAAGAGCTACCAGTCTTTGGCTGTATTTAGCAGTACCTGCTCTCAGTTGCTGCTGGAGTCCCAGGTTTTCATCTCTCAGTGTCGTTCAGGGCCTGGGAGAGGTGACCCTGATTATGTAGCAATTTGGGGTACTCCCCGGGAGTCAAACTTTGGAAGAGCTCACAAACAGAATATGGAAGTCGCACAGCATTTACAAAGTGAAGTACTGATACCTTACACTCAGGGTCACACGGAAACGTGCGGTTTTATTTTATTTTTCTATTTTCCATTTGAATGAGTTTTGATTTACTGAAAAAGAAATAAAAATATATAAGCAAGAAATTCTGTCTGTGGAATTTTTGCTGTCTTGCTAAAAAGGCAAGATGGCGATTGTAAAGCTGAGATGACTTTTCATCCGTAGGGTGATTAATTACTACCTTGGGGAGTGTGGAGGCTGATTGATAAAATAATGATAGATAAGTGGATTTTCTGCCCCCCAAGAAGCATCTCCTTCCCTCTTTCTTTCCTCACAGCTACACAACAAATCCTTAGACTTGATTGGGTGGCTGGTTGGCCTGCCAGGTGTCTTTGTGGCTGTCAGATCCAAGTCCATGGGCTTCAGTCCCTCTGAGTGTGGGGAGTTCGAACTCTCAAAATGCCTGACCACACCTGCCCTGTGGCCGGGGCCCTGTGGGGCTGTGTGGGTGGGACAGAAAGCAGAGGGTAACATCCCCGCCATGGGAGGTGACCTCTGAGTGTTTCTCCTCATGGCAGAGTCTGGTTTGCACTGAAATAGAAAGACATAAAGGAGTTCTGCACCTATGTCATGAGACTTGAAAGCTCCTGTCTTCCCTGAGTTCCGCTGGTGGCAGCAAGGTCTGCGGACGGTTCTCCTGTCCTTCACCCTCCGATGTCTCCTTTTCTCAGATCATTTGTTGACAGTCATGGGATGGTCACACGTTTCTGCCATTGGCATTGAGAATAGTTGCCCATTGATCTTTTTTTTTTAAATTTAAGTTCAATTAGCCAACACATAGTACATCATTAGTTTCAGATGTAGTGTTCAGCAGTTTATCGGTTGATAGTTGCCCATGATCTTAACGAAACAAATGATGTCCTTTTTAGATTTACTTTTGCAATGAAATTGTCCATCCACTGAGACAAACCTATAAGGATCTGTGGAGACAGCTAACTGTATGAACCTAAGTTGGGTCCATGCTCATGTAGTTAGGCCGTGGGAGAAAAAAAAGGCTGTGGGTTTCATGCTATGATATTGAAGCTATATTGGATTCAACCCAACATAAAAGTCAGAGAAAGTTTTCTTTTCTCCCATTAAAAAGTAACATTTCTTTCAGCGTATAACTTAAAAGAATCTGAAAGAGAAACTCTAATGCTTTGAGGAGAATGGAAATCAGAGACAGATAATAGTGGTGAAGACCATGGATTTTATCATCAGACCTTCTGGTTTCAGTTGTGGTTCTGACCTAGAAAGTTATTTAAACCCCGGGGCTTCAGTTTCCTTCTCTATAAAATGGGACTAATAATTATAATAATAGTGCCTGCTTTGTTAATTGGAATAGGATTATGTGAGTGTACATATGTGTACAAATGACCTGTAAATCATTTAAAATAGAATCTAGCCCCTAATAAGCCCTCAATTTAATACATGTCAGCTACTATTATAATTATTGTTTTTATGAATGTTGTTATAATTTAATAATGATTGTCATTCTAACAGGCTGCTTTCTGGTAACAAGTCAGGAAGGATACAAAAGCATTTAAAGTAAACTGGTCAAAGATTTGAACACAGGGCCCTTTGGGTGGTGGCTCAGTCGGTTGAGCATCTGACTCTCAGTTTCGGCCGGGGTCCTGGCTCTGGGTCCTGGGATGGAGCCCTGAGTCGGGCTAAGCACTCTGTGGGGAGTCTGCTTGAGATTCACTCTCCCTCTGTCCCTCCCCCCACTTGTGCACCCATGCTTTCTCTAAAATGAATAAATAAAACCTTCAAAAAAAAAAATTGAACCCAAAGCTAGGTTTAGGTGCTTGCAGGAAAGGAAATGATTTACAGAGTTTGTAGGCTTTTGGGATCTTAAGTAGGTCAAGAGAGCGAGTCCTCATAGTTTATCAGGGAACCGAGACCGCAAGAAGGCTCTCTAATGAGTTTAGCAGTTTCTCACTGAAAATCACAGTTTCCGAGAATATTCTTTTTTTATGGTCCTTTTTAAGGAATTCTGCCGAAGACAAGGTTGCCAGCATAGATTTTTGTTTGGCTGTTAGCCTCTAGATAAGTCTTACTGGATGCAGCGCTCTGCTCTGTTCCTGTGCGGTGGAAAGTAGGTGTCAAACCTGTCAGCGGGATGGGATTATGCTCAGGTGGCTCCAGGACAAAGGATTGTCCTGATTGGGTGGAGGACCTTGCGAAACCCCTTGGTTCTAACAATTGAATACTTGTGAAAATGATAGTAAACTGTTCTGGCAGGGCCAGTAACAATTCTATAAGCAGAAGATACAGGCTGTCTGTGTAAAGCGAAAAATATTTTAAAATCTCCTTGCTTTCTAATATAGTTTATATAGCTTGTTAAATTTTATTTCCCCTCAGCTTTATTGAGGTAGAATGGACTCTGAGTATCCCTCTTCACATTATTCTGCTGTATCAATAATTTCTTTAAAGGCCCTGAATTCCAAGAAAGCAAGGATTTTATTTTAATACTGTCCTTCATTTTAAAAAAAAATTTGTTTTTTTTTTAGTATTTTGTCAGTACTGAGGTCCTTGGTACTGGCATTATAGGATGTGAAAAAATTAAATTATTTATTGCCTGCCCTTTTTGTTGGCATTTAAGATAGAGCAAATCCATAGAATCCAGACATGAATTCTTGACATCATAACAAACACTGATCCCAGATTTTGTGGAGCAGAGAAGTGTCTTTATGTCAAGACCTCAGCTAAGAGAATCCTTTGTGGAAATAAAGGGTTTCTTTTCTCCTCTTCTCTTCTACTTTTCTTTCTTTTTTGACAATGACTTTGGATTATAGAAGGTGCTATAACCAACACTTGTAAATCAAACTTAGCGTTTGGAGAAAGCCATTGTCTCTACTAAAGATACTGCCCTTCTTAGGGAAGTGTGTCTTCGGGAAGTATCTCTTCCCCGGTATCTTGTTTTGGAAGAAATCGAGACTGCCCATAAAGCAGTGGAGAGAGTACAGAGCCGAGTGTTTCAGCCTTGGCAGTACTGACATGTAGTTCTGTGTTGTGGGGGCCGTCCCGGGCATGGTAGCCCATTTAGCACCAGCCCTGGCTTCTACCTACTAGATGCCGGTCACAACAATCAAAAATGTCTCCAGACATTGCCACATGTCCTCTGTGGGGCAAAATTACCTCAATTGAGAACCACTGGGGTAGAGAATAATGAAGAAATACAAAAAAACTCAGAAAAAAGTGGGGCTAAGAGGTAGTAGAAAAATACCGAGGGGTTTGGATTTTCTCAATCAATAAAAATTTCTACTAAAAAAAAAAAGAAATTAAGAACCAAAGAAGACATTGGGAAATTATTTGTCACACCTAAGCCTGCAGTGTTAATACCTTGATCACACCGAGATCATAAACTAATCAGTAAGGAATTGGCAGAGATCCGTGCGGATAAATAGGAGACACATATAAAACACAGAAATGTGATGACAAACGTGAAATGCTCAAACTCATCTATAAAATTGGTCATTTCTCTTATTTGTACTGTTTCTCTACTATTCAGTCCAAAAACATCATTGGATGGGGCAGAGCGACCTAGGTGCCTTGGTTGGAAGGGCCATGGGGGAGGAAAGTGCCACAAGGGCCCAGAGGGAGGTGTCAGAAGTGAGGGGAAGAGAGGAGGACATTCCCAAGTTCATGGTGGAGTGAGACGGGGGAGTCGCAGAGACACGGCTTGTTGTGGAAAGGGGGGAACTGAGAATGAAATGACTCTGCTCTTTGGAAATACAGGCGTGAGCTTATATTCAGTAGAGAAAGCCAATGATGTACAGATTAACCACAGATGTAAACTTCGTTGTGTGTTACGCATACTTGTATCCCAGCTCTGTCTACTAGAAGACTCTGGGGGCAGTGATAGCTGGTACCCAGCCATTTAGTGCGTTGGTTTCTGAATACTCTTCTCCACCTAACGTGCTCTTTGCAGAAATGGCTGGTTCTGGGGCCAGGACAGAGAAAGTAGAGATGAGCCTGGAGTATCTTGATCTGTAACTTAAGGAAGTACTGAAAGAAAAATGGGGGATATATCAAGAGGACCTAGGACCCAACTTGAAGAGGCTCCCACGAACCAAATCTGGGGCAGTACAAGCATCAAAATGATAGCAGTAGGTTATAACCCATTAAATAAAACAGAAACTCATGAATCCATACTGATCTGGACATAGTGCTTAAAGTCTGTGTTTGATGAGGAATGGGATATTTGCGTGGTCTCAAAGTATCTCCCCGCATCCCCAAATACTTACTAATTTCAAAGGGAAAATGAGAAAATTCACAGGTAAGAGGCCTGGCACGCACCACCTTAACCGCATGATCAAAGTCGATAGCATCAGCACTAAGACTGATTGGAATTATGTACCACTTGATAGAATATAATGAGAACACATCATCTTTACTCTGATATTCATGCCAGAGATGCATGACCTGAATCTAATCATGAGGAAACATCAAATAAACCCAAATTGAGGGACATTATACAAGATAACCGGCCCCTAATCTTCAAAAGTGTCAAAGTCGTGAAAATGAAGGAAACCGTAAGCGTTGAGCTGGACCCATTCGCTGAAGAAGTCATTATGGAATGATTGGTGAACTTGAACTTGAGTCTCCGGACTACATGGCAGTGATGTGTCCGCATCACTGTGTTCCCTGCTTTTCATGCTTGTGGGCAGGGTGGTGTCATTGTGTTTCGGAAATACACAGTTTGGTGCTATATTCTCATATGGTTCAGAAAAATAAGCCTTACTGTTTTTGCAGCTTTTCTCTATGTTTGAGATTCTTTCAAAATAAAAACATTAAACGGGCGCCTGGGTGGCTCAGTCATTAAGCGTCTGCCTTCGGCTCAGGGCGTGATCCCGGGATCCTGGGATCCAGCCCTGCAACAGGCTCCCTGCTCCGCTGGGAGCACTGGAAGCCTGCTTCTTCCTCTCCTACTCCCCCTGCTTGTGTTCCCTCTCTTGCTGGCTCTCTCTCTGTCAAATAAATAAATAAAATGTTTAAAATAAAATTAAACAGCAAAATTAATAATGGCTGGGCCAGTGGTCTTATACCTTGCTGATATACCCCCTGAGTAGCAAACAGTGTGTATCTAAAGCCTTAAAAAATCATCATATCCTGACTCACATCTGGTATTCTGTTGTAACTAAACGAAGAAAAAAATATGTTGGAGAGATTATTGTATTATAGCATCAAGTGGAAAAGTCATATTAATAGGGTGTCTGTAGATGGCGGGTTCTTAAGTATTTACAAATCTATCATGAGAAGACTGGCAGCTCCCTTCCCCCACCATTCATAGCGCTGGCCCTTCAAGGCAGGATGGTTCTGAGTGGTCCCACACTGGCTAAACTGTTTTCCCCTTAATGATTTTCAGTATAAATTTTATTTCCATTAGGGTAATTCCAGTTTCCTTGTTTTCCGTTTCTTTTATCGTAACTCGCTTCCCCCCTAACTCTGCCTTCCTCTCTGCCCATCCCCCCCCCCCCCCCNCCCCCCCCACGGAGCCCCTGCCTTCTTGCAGCTCTCTGAGGACAGGATTTGCTCTGTTTCCTGTGCTGAAACATTTTCAAAGCTGTGCTTTGCTGTTCCGTTCCGTTCCCCGTGTACTGTTTCTGCATCTGCCAACAAACAGCATCAGCTTGGCCGTGAGCAATTTGGGATGCCCCGTCTGATGTTAGCAGGGATGATTGCTTGGGTTTCTGGATCTTCGATTTCACATTGCTGGCCAGTTGTCAGAAGTTAGGACGCTCATTCATCGGTCTGCACTGCAAGGAAACTCCTTTCGATGGTTGAGTATGGGATCTTCTCTTTAGCTTATGGGACTGTGCCTAGCTTCTGTAGATCTCTGTGGGTATTTCAGGGGAGAATTAAAGGAAGATTTCTACTCAAGTCCACAAAGCCTGAAACAAGGTGTTTTTAAAAAGCATCTGCTGTAAATGAATAATTCTTTAAAATATTCACAGTAAAATCAAAACAAAATAAAATTAAAATAAAATAAAATATTCATGGTGACCTCACAAAGGATTTGTTATGCGATCATTTAACACACAAGGAAAACAGGGTTGGGAAAGGTTAGTAATGTGACTGGTTACCGGGCTCATAAGTAGGATAGTCAGGATTAAGCCCACATCTCTTGGTTCAAAATTCATGAAACTTTGCTCTTATGTGAAACCCCTATTCATCCAGAAAGCATGAATATAATGTTATCTGATCACCAGGAAATCATGTGGGCTATGCAATTTGTTGCTTAGGACACATGCTTTCTCTTTACAACAAAACCCCTAATGAAAGCTGAATTTGTCCAGTGCCTTTGAGTTCTAGGTGTTGTATATTTATTTTCTGCATTCTTTTCTCTCTCTCTCTCTTTTTGTATTTACCGGATAATACTAATAAGGCAGCATAAACTGTACACTGGGGTAGAATTTTTCAGCTCAGTTCTCAGAAAGCAAGAGTATGGACATTTGACGCTGTGTAACGGAGAAAGTACAAGAAAAGCACATCATCTCTTTGTAGCACCAGCTATGATTTTCAGCGTAATTTTCTTCTGATCCATTCATCCACCTTCACACAAATATATTTTTGAGTTCTTCTGCAGGGAAACATGCCAGCCTGTCTCCTACCTGGCATGTCCCTTTAGGTTCGCGATTCACCCTGCAGTCTCTTATCTCTGCTTTGCCGCATTGGCAAGACTTCCATTGTTAAATTGTCCTAGTAATAAAAAAAAAAAAACCCGTAAATTCAAAATTAGATAAATTTAATATAGCAAACCCATAACTGTTACATTACAGTCTAGAAATCACATAAGAACTGCTGCTACATAATAAAATCACGCACGTGAATAAAAAAAATGAGCAGGTGGTGTTGAGTGAGGGATTCTTGATGTGGCAATTTTCTCGTATTTAAAGCACACACAAAAAGCCGATGAGATGTAATCTGTCTTCTTGGCACATTTGAAAAGAGTCCTGAGTTCTGCATTCTCCTTGTGGAAACGTAATTCGTGGGCCTGTTTGTTCTTTTAAAATATTAAGCATGCTCTCTTGGTGTGGACGAGTGGAAACGGTGCTTATGGAAAACGGACAGCTGAGTGTTTTTTCTCCATGTGGGTTCAAATCACAGCCTACTCCTCCGGTCCCAGATCAGCCAGAAATAGGCCCCAAGATCTTGTGCGATCGCTCTTCTCTTGCATGTTGTCGGGGGTGCAGGTAGGGGGTGCACTCGTACATCATAACAGAAGATCAGAACAAAGGTGACAGTCTAGTCCCCCTCTGCTTTGCCCCTGCTCTGGTGTTTCCTTGTGGGGAGGGGCGTGGCTACGGGGAAGGTGGCAGTTGGCAAAACTGCGTACACACAAATTCGTTTTTCCACTCGTGTTTGTGTTAAGCAGAGGAGCATATGCACACGTTATCGGTGGAGGTGATTACAAAAGCTGTTAATACCTCCTGGAAGGTGAAATCGCAAACTGCCAAAGCTTCTTGCCAGGCAGAATGTAGAAATGGCAAGTGCCACCTGTTGCTAAACCAGAGAATAGCTCCAAGTTCTGTTGCAGGAATCTGCGGGCAGACACGAGGCGTAAACATCCCGTGAGCTGCTCTGTTCTCCCCTCGCAGGGAAGCTCCAACGCCGTATGTATAATCTCACACGTTTGTTATAAAGTGAGCTATCAAATGTGCGTTTTCTCAGCGTAGAAGATATTGAAGTTAAAAACATTCACTGGGTCCTTGTTCACACCGTGTGTGATCTTCAATACTTTCTTACACACGGTGTGGCTCGGGGCTCTTGATGTTGGGTGCTATAATTTTTTCCCCTCAAGAAAATGAAACAAAAACTAAAGAGGAACTTTTCTTCCCTAGAGCTGCTAATGATGGATGAAAACATAGGAAAATGCTTGGAACTACCGTCACGTTCTCTCTTCCAGCAAGCCATTCATCCGCGGTTCCTGATAGCCAATACTAATCGCTTTTGTTGCCCTCCATGCACAGATGCACTTGGGTATTGGATGACTTGCTTTGTTCCTGGGTGGCCAGTCCTTCTGCAGGGAGGAAAGGATAACTGTTGAGGGCTTTAAGAGCTGGTGTTAAGTTTTTTTGTTGTGGAAGAAATGTGAACTTTGTAGGAGGAGGAGGGGTTTTATTTATTTATTTATTTAATAATTTTTTTATTATGTTATGTTAGTCTCCATACAGTATATCCTTAGTTTTTGATGTAGTGTTCCATGATTCATTATTTGCATATAACACCCAGTGCTCCATGCAATACGTGCCCTCCTTAATACCCATCACCGGCCTAGCCCATTCCCCCACACCCCTCCCCTCTGAAGCCTCAGTTTGTTTCCCAGAGTCCACAGTCTCTCATGGTTCATTCCCCCTTCTATTTACCCCCCCTTCATTCTTCCCTTCCTTCTCTTACCAATCTTCCTATTTCTTATGTTCCATAAATGAGTGAAACCATATGATAATTGTCTTTCTCTGCTTGACTTATTTCACTTATAAGCCTTATTTTTTTAAAAGATTTTATTCATTTATTTTAGAGAGAGAGCAAGCACGAGCAGGAGGAGGAGCAGAGGGAGAAGGAGAGAGAGAATCTCAAGCAGACTCCTCACTGAGCATGGAACCCGCCTCGGGGCTCGATCTCACGACCCTGAGTCATGACCTGAGCCAAAATCAAGAGTCAGACCCTTAACCGACTGAGTCACCCAGGCACCCCTAAAGCTTTAGTTTTCTGAAGTAATCTCTATATCTAACGTGGGGCTTGAACTCACAGCCCTGAGATCGTGAGGCAGATGCTGTGCGACTGAACCAGCCAGGCCCCCCTTGGGGAGGAGTTTCTGACAGGTCATGTATGATCATGTAGATTTCAGTACATCTTCTGAATGACCAGACTCTAAACACCAGAGACCAATACCCTGTGTGCCAATTACCAGGGTATGATTCAGTAGCTGTCCCAGAGTGAAAGAGTTCTGTGTTTAGAAACGGACCGGAAGGCAGCACCAGGTCAAGTGAACGCAAGCCTTTTTGGATTCTAGTCTCTGAAGTCTTTGTTGTGTTTTTGACCATTTATCAACATTCTGAATTTTCGGGAGCTTGCATCGGGGCATTGGTGAGTAGGGCCTCCCACCCACAGCAGAGACAGTGGCCTAGTGTCTTTCTCAATTCTCCCCTTTCCTTACATCCCCTTGCCCAACTTCTCATACACACGAGGCAGACCTGGAGTGCTGACTTCATGGCTCCGGTACACCACCACCAGTACACTTCCAGTCGTCTTATTGAAGATTGACACCAACCAGTGGTGTTCATGTCGGCCTTTATCAATTCAAGAAAGTCAAAGCTCAGGTAGAGTCATAAAAGAAACTGCAGCAACAGTAGGAAGTAATAGATGGGAGGCAGAAGACATTTGAGAGCTGGTTCTCGACTCTGGGCAACTTCATAAGCTCTTGGGGCCTTGATTTCCCCATCTTTTATAGGGGGAAGTTGAGATCAGATCAGAAGATTTTGAGGTTTCTTGTGCTTACAATTATAGACACACCTCAGAGATATTATAGAGTTGCTCTCGGACCACCTCAGTAAAGTGATTACCTCAATTAAATTGGTCAAATGAATTTTTTGGTTTCCCAGTGCATAGAAAAGTTATGTTTACACTATGCTTTGGTCTATTAAGTTTGCAATAGCATTATATCTAAAAAGCAACATATATATTTTAATTAAAAATACTTTATTGCTAATAAATGCTAACCGTCTGAGCTTTCAGCAAGTTGTAATCTTTTTGCTGCTGGAGGGTCTTGCCTCCATGTTGGTGGCTGCTGACTGGTAAGGGTGGTGGGCACTGAAGGTTGGGGTGGCCGTGGCAGTTTCTTAAAATAAGACAACAGTGAAGTTTGCCTCACTGATGGACTCTTCCTTTCATGGAGGATTTCTCTGTAGCATGTGATGCTGTTTGATGGCATTGGACCCATGGGAAAACTTCTTCTAGAATTGAAGTCAGTCCTCACAAACCCTGCTGCTGCCTTATCAACTCAGTTGATGGCATATTCTAAATCCTCTGTTGTCAGTTCAACGATCTTCATGGCGTCTTCACCAGGAGTACATGCAATCTCAGGAAACCACTTTCTTCGCTCATCCAGTCAGGTTTCATCACGAGATTACAGCCCGTCAGCCCCATCTTCAGGCTCCGCTCCTGATTCTAGTTCTCCTGCTCTTGCCTCCCCATCTGCAGCGACTTACCCCCTGAAGTCTTGAGCCCCTCAAAGTCACCCAACTTCTTCCAAACTCCTGTTAATGTCGATATTTTGATTTCTTCCCGTGGATCACGAATGTTCTTAATGGTATCTAGGATGGTGAATCCTTCCCAGAAGGCTTTCAATTTACTTTGCCCAGATCCATCAGAGAAGTCACCATCTATGGCAGCTGTAGTCTTACAAAATGTATTTTTTCAATAATAAGACTTGAAAGTGGAAATTCATGATCCGTGGACTTAGAATGGATGTTGTGTTAACGGTCATGACGACAACACGAATCTCGTCCATCTCCCTCAGAGCTCTTGGGTGACCAGCTGCATTGTCAGTGAGCAGTGATGTTTTGAAAGGAATCTTTCTTCCGTGCAGTAGGTCTCAACAGTGGGCTTAGGATCTTCAGTAAACCATGTTGTAAACAGATGTGCTGCCACGTCCAGGCCTTGTTGCATTCCTGGAGCACAGGCCAAGTAGATTTAGCATCATTCTTAAGGGCCCTAGGATTTCTGGAACTGGCTTCACGTTAAAGTCACCAGCTGCATGAGCCCCTAACAAGAGTGTCAGCCTGTCCTTTGAAGCTTTGAAGCCAGACATTGTCTCCTCTCTGGCTGTGAAAATTCTAGATGGCATTTTCTTCCAGCATAAGGCTGTTCCGTCTACACTGAAATCTGATGTGGAGTGTGGCCTCCTTCGTGAATTCTCTCAGCTGGAGCTTCTGGAGAACTTGCAGCAGCTTCTCCGTCAGCACGTGCTGCTTCGCCTCGCACTTGTATAGAGACGACTTCTTTCCTGAAGCCTCGTGAACCAGCCTCTGCCAGCTTCAGACTTTTCTTCTGCTGCCCTCGCCTCTCTGAGCCTTCCCAGAGTTGGAGAGAGTCAGGGCCTTGCTCTGGGTGAGGCTTTGGCTTAGGGGAATGTGGTCATTGTCTCATCTTCTATCCAGACCACAGAAACGTTCTCCACGTGAGCAGTAAAGCTGTTCTGCTTTCTTATCATTCATGCGTTCACTGGAGTAGCACCCGTCATTTCCTTCTAGAACTTTCCCTTGCAGTCACAGCTTGGCTCACTGCTTGGTGCAAGAGGCCTAGCTTCCAGCCTCTCAGCTTCAACACACCTTCCCCACTCAGCTGAATCACATCTAGCTTTGATTTAAAGTGAGAAACATGTGACTCTCCCTTTCCCCTGAACACACAGAAGCCATTATAGGGTTATTAATTGGCCCAATTTGGGTATTGTTACATCTCAGGGAATAGGGAGGCTGAGGGGAGGGAGAGAGATGGGGAATGACTGGTTGGTAGAGCAGAAGCAAAACTTCTATGGGTGTGGTTTGTGGTACCCCAAAAGTGTTATAATAATTATATCACAGATTATTGATCACACATCAATGTGTGTGGCATGGCAATATCGTAATGATGAAAATGTTTGAAATAGTGCGAGAATTACTGAAATGTGACACAGAGACACGAAGCGAGCAGATGCTTTTGGATAATTTGCACTGATAGACTTGTCTGATGGAGGGTTGCCGCAAACCTTCCATTTGTTTAAAAAAAAAAAAACAAAACAAAAAACCCCACACCAAAAAAACAAAAACAAAAACAGACCAAAAAATGCAGTATCTTCCAAGCGCAATAAAGTGCAGAACAGCAGATCACAGTATGCATGTCTGTGTATGTATTTGGAGTTTATCTTGCTACTGTGCCATTTGCTATCTGAATGTAAAGTCCTATTTAAAATGTAGGTTTCCAGTGTGAGTGCAATCTGTCCTATCCCGGGATCACATGTGGTGACAAGATGACCTCTCCAGTCCTTGTCCAGCTTCATGATTTTGGGAGAAGGTTACATGTTCTTTCCACGATAAAAATTCTGCAGCGTTTTCCTAGGAGACTCACAGATAAACTAGAATAAACACAGATTGCTTTGGGGAAACACAATTTTCCCTTCACTCTCCTTAGTCTAACTTTTTTGATCATCAGCACATAATATCTAAATAGATGACAGTAATTTTATATTCCTAAAGAATGTATTGTATTTAATACCTGATGGCTTTTTAAAAAATGTATATTTATTTATTTTAGAGAGGGAGAGTAGGGGGAGGGACAGAGGAAGAGGGAGAGAATCCTCAAGCAGACTCCCCACTGTACTCTGAGATCATGACCCTGAGATCATGACCCGAGCCGACATCAATAGTCGGCTGCCTAGCCAACTGAGCCACCCAGACGCCCCATACGTGATGCCTTCTAACCAGCTCTGTTTGGGAAGTTACTTTAAAGACCTCCAAACCTTTAGCATGGATAAGATTTTTTTTAATCTAAGAAATATTTTATTTTATTTATTTTTTAATTTTTCAATTTTTTTAATGATTTTTTATTATATTATGTTAGTTACCATACAGTACATCCCCGGCTTCCGATGTAAAGCTCGATGATTCATTAGTTGCGTATAACACGCAGTGCACCATGCAATACGTGCCCTCCTTACTACCCGTCACCAGTCTATCCCATTCCCCCACCCGCCTCCCCTCTGAGGCCCACAGTTTGTTTCTCATAGTCCATATTTTATGCTGGACATTTAAAGATGGAGAAATTAACTTTCCCCATCTTCTGTTCTCTTTCCTGTTTGGATTTTCTCCATCAGAACTCTTCCTTCCGTAAATCGACAAAGATAATGCAGTGAACTCCTTGCCAAAAATGCACTCATTTCTCCGCAGGAACTAATTTTTAAGCAAACCAAAATGGCAGGAAATGAAGAAAACAGAGAAGGGGCTTATTAAATTGTGTTTAGGCTCTCTTCTTGACATTGCTGGGCTCTGGATCCATGTTGGTCTGGCTGCCTAATTTGTGGATATTTCTACCCAGGGGCAAAATCTAGGCACAACCCTTACTGGTTGGTACGTCACACTGCAGCTTTAGGTCCTTATTTCCCTCGTAGGGAAGCTTCATCCTCACTGTGAGGTCTGGTAGCAAACTGGTGAAGGGGAGGAGGAAGAAAACCAGAAGTCCATTTTTAGAAGTTCATTTTCATCCATTGTATGCATTTTTTACTACGACCAAATTGTCCCTCTGAATAGAAAATATGATTCTGCGTTGTTTTGCATCAGAAATCCAGAAAATAGAGAGTAGTGTCTTATAGTACTCACAAATACCATTTCTAATGTTATTTTTAAAATTATTATTGGGGCGCCTGGATGGCTCAGTCGGTTAAGTGTCTGACCCTTGGTTTAGGCTCGGGTCATGATTTCATGGGTCATGAGATTGAGCCCCGTGAAGGGCTCCATGCTCAGTGGGGAGTCTCCTCGAAGATTCTCTCCCTCTGCCCCTCACCCTACTTGTGCATGCGCTCTCTGTCATAAATAAATAAATCTTTTTAAAACAAAATAATTATTATTCTTATTATTTCAGGCTCTTATTCTTAGTGGGGTTAATACCAAGAGAGTTTCACAGCAAACTTTATGATGTTCCTGGACTTAACATGAGATGGCATCGCCTCTCAATAGCTGCTTCCCTTTTGTTCTGGTTATTCTCCCAGGGGTCACAACAGTATTATGAAGGGATTTTTCAATGTTTCTTTCCATTTTTAAATAATGAGAGGAAAGACCTGATCAGAGAGGTCCGAGACTTGCCTGAAGACTCCTGCATCTTCGCTATTGGAAGCAGGTGGTTGAACTTGGAATCTACTATTTTTCCCACATGTATATTACATGTACACACCAGTATTATTTTCTGCTTTGTATCCTTTCATATATGTGTGTGCATATATGTATAAAACATATATATAACGTATATATAAAATATACATATGTTATAGAGTAACCAAAATTCCAGTGAAACGTGTTCATAAATATTTCCATGACTTCAAATAGTATGAAAACTCCTAGTTTCGATGAGACGGTTTCTGGCTGTTCTGCACCAGAAGCAGTGTAGACACATCGCACACACTTTCTGTGTGTTGGTATGTCCCACGCTACGGGGATCCGTGGGTGTTATTATCATAACTGGGCTCCTACAGTCTGGAGCTCTGTGAGCGTCACGACAAATCTGTGCTCGACGCCGTGCGTGTCATGTGCCGCTGCAGCCCGTGGTTACGTGCTCCTGGAGATATGCTGTGGTTCTGCTGCTACTTTCTGTAGTGAACGTTTACCGAGTGTTGACTGCGTAGGGGTCAGTCATTTCACAGCGTCCCTGTTTTCCTCAGTTTTCAGCTAAGGAGAGGGAATGGAGGTTAAGTGACTTGCCCAAGGTCACGCTGCCGGCGTACGGTTTGGCTGGGACTTGAACTTGGGTCCCTGTGACTCCAGAGTCTAAGGTCTTCATCCCTGTCCTTCACCGTCTGTCCTGGAAACACCGCTGTGGTGTCTCGGAGGATTTGGCCTCGCTCCGCAGGCCTACACAGAACCACTCCTGTGCTTGAGTTTCTTAACAGGGATGCTGAGGGCAAAGGAGAGGCTCTTATTTTCAAAACAAATGACTTTGGCATTCACAGGAAAATGGAACGTAGGAAATTGCCAGCACCCCGCTTTGTGAGCAGACACTGCTGCCTTGTTCCCCCGTGTTGCCGTTTCTCGTTACACGTTCCCGGGGCTGTTGGAGGAAGGACCGGGCAACTTCAGACATGTGGCTCCTCCCAAAGCCCTGTTGTTACCAGAGCTTCTAGTCTTCACTTTTCAACATGTGAAAAACGGGTGTCCTTCCTGCAGCCCTCACGCCCTCCAGGACCCCGCGAGGCTTCCGAGCAAAGAGAGGTTCATGGGCCACCTACCTCCCAGAGACTCAGGAGAAGCCTGTCCTCAGCTCAGAGCAGTGCTGGCTTTCCCGGAGGCCACCTCTCTTTCTTATTTATGTGGAGTTCTAGAATGTGTGAGGAGCTGCCGGACAGCAGAGAGCCTGGTGGTAATGGATGTTTTCCCAAGCTAGGCTCTGAGCCTCTGCGGGTAAGGGTCCGATTTCCTGCTATTTCTCTGAGGTCACTTGGACAAGCTACTAAGGCGAACATAGTCCCTGGTTCTTCGTTGCCATCAAGGTTTAGAGGCCCTGATTATTTGGGCCTTCCTGTCTTGCCCTGTTGCCAGATAAGAAAAAGCTGAGAGAGGTGGAAGGACTTGATTATTGTCACACAGCTGCGACGTCATTAATGCCCCCTCCAGACACCCCGCATCATCGCACACCTGCCACGCAGTGATTGGAAGCTTGCACAGGCAGGAACCATGACTTATATATTTCTCTTTTTCTCTTTCCTTTTTTTCTTCTTTGCATAAAATGGAACCCCTGTGCACGGGGAGTAGCTTGTTAATTGATTACTGTTATTTTCCAGAATTTCAATTTGGTTCTTTCCTAGCGAATTTGATCCCGTTTCTCACTTCTGAGTACAAATTGCCCCAGAGTATATTTCTCATCTTACCCTTTGGCTTTTCTTCTGTTCTTTTCTGTTTAAAATTTTTACTGTGGTCGGGGCACCTGGGTGGCTCAGTCGGTGAAGCATCTGCCTTCGGCTCAGGTCATGATCCTGGGGTCGTGGGCTCCAGCCCTGCGTTGGGCTCCCTGCTCAGCGAGGAGCCTGCTTCTCCCTCAACCTTTGCTCCTCTCCCCACTTGTGCACGTGCTCTCTCTCTCTCATAAATAAAATCTTTAAAAATATGTTTATTGTAGTAAAAACACTTAACATGAGCTCTCTTAGCAGATTAAGTTGTACAATGCAGTATTATTATCTGACTGAGATTTTGTATCCACTGATTAGCAAGTCGTCCTAGCCCCTGACACCCGCCATTCCATTCTGTGCTTTTGTGAGTTAGACTATTCAGCATACGTCGTGTAAAAGCAGAATTGTGCAGTGGTTTTGTCCTTCTGTGACCATCTTATTTTACTCGGCATAATGCCCTCAGGGTTCATGCACGTTGTTGATACTGCAGATTTCCTTCTTTCTAAAGGCTGAATTATACTCATCGTACATTCATACCACAGTCTTTTAATTCATTAATCCTTCAGTGGAAATTTAAATTGTTTCCACATTGTGGCTCCTGTGAGTAATGCCACAGTGGACATGGGAGCCCTAGTATCTTTTCAAGGTCCTGATTTCAGTTGTTGTGGAAAAATACCCTCACGGTAGAATCTTCCATTCTTTCTTTATCTCCCTTTCTTCCTCTGACTTTTCCATCCTTTTCCAGGACAGAGTGCTAAACTCTCCACAGTTTACGGGGACTGCTAAAAAGGCTGCCAACCCAAAGTGCTGGGTTCATGAATCTGCTTTACTAAGAGGGTCAGACTCCCTAGGGCATTTTCTTATTTACTTTGGTGTTTATTCCTACCAGTTATTCTGTATTTGATCCCCTTTTTTGGAACCTTAATGAGACTTTGGGCATTTACCTTGGTTTTCCCGTTATAGTTTGGTTATTAAAGTTAGTCCAGCCCAGTATAAACCTCCAATTTTATCTCCAATTCAGACCTCTTTCTCCCCGTCACAGATTAGACTTAAAAGTCCAGGAGTGTAGAGTAGAGAAGATAAGGAGTCTTTTCCACACTTCGTGTCCCCTGTCGTTATAGACTCTGGTGCTTGTGGCACGGTGGGCCAGTAGGAGGGATGGTTCAGGACAAATGACATTTTCCTTCATGAGGACGGTGCTGGATGGCCCTGCTTCTCCAACATGCTGTCTGTGGCAGGTGCCTAGATGCTGACACTGACCCCATGCGTATGTGGGTAATTTGGAGGGCCCTCTCCCCCAGCCCTTGTGAAGGTGCTGAATGTGGATGGCCTGACCCTAGTTCCATTGGCCCTCTGAAGTTAGGCAGCAGGACTAGCAAGATGGCCTACGCCCAGCTACTTCTGCGGGGTCCACTTACCGCATGGATGCACGTGTATTGGTGACAGTTGGTGGCATATGGGCTCTGCCCCTGCCTCCTTAGTGACTGTCCCATTCTCTTAGCCCCTGCTCAGGTAGGCAGAGGTGAGCTCAGAAAACTGACTGCCCAGATAGATTGAACCAGAGTACTCACACCAGACCCCCTTCTTGGAGGCACCCTGGATCATTGCCTTCTGGAAAGGCAAAACCCCCCGTCACAGCCCCCACGGAGTCCCTTTTCATCTGGATCACAACCCTTCCACAAGGCCAAAGACAAACACACCCTTCCGATTCTTGCTTTCTACGCACTGGGAAGGATAGTGTGGCCAGGCGAGGTGATGGCAGAGTTCTCCGGAAGCCCGGGGGGGGGATGTCTGGCAGCCTCCTTAGTAGGCTCTGTAGACTGTGGGCAGTTCAGCGCTCTGTCCTCAGCTTTGGGCCTCAGCCTCAGTTCTGGACCGGGAGGGAGAGCCCCTGGGTCAGAGGGAGGAAGGGGAAGGGGACAGACTGCTTTATTTTGTTTGTGGTCGGGTCATCAGTAGCCCTGCTATGACGTGTTCATGGTGTTGCTGATGTTAAGTACAGTTAATGGAGTAGGGGGTCTGCGTGGAGGAGGGGGGCTCCTTCACAGACACCTCCCTTCTGTGCTGTCTTTGCTCCACCTGGGTCCTCCGTGGGTGGGAAAGACAGCAGTTCTGTTACGTGAGACAGGCCAGTGTTTGGAACCTGTGGCCAACTTAAGTGTTCCTTAGTTCACATCCTAGGAAGGCTGTAGCTGAATTCAGGCTACATATTTTGGGGATATCTGAGAAACAGACCTCATTGACTTCACCTGCTATGACCCAACTTTATTAACAAGCCCCCCCCCCCGCCCCCAGCAGAAACGAGCTCAATTTCCCTGGCTGTCCATCTCTTTTACTCACAGGAAATCCTCAGACTAAGTCAGAATTATGCATGGGTTGCTTATCACTTCCTGGTTTTCTCACACATTTTCTAAAAATGTGCAGAAAGGCAGTTGTGCCGGAAGGACTTTCCACATTATCACCTAGGGTTTCCATCTAGGAAGCGGGGGGAGCTGGCTTTAGCTGCCCTTTGGTAGGATAGGGCATGAAGATGGGTCTGCCTGGAGCAGTCCTGAGCTGTCCCTCGTCACACACACTACCTCCCCTCTCTGACCAGCTTCACTAACACCCTGCCCCGCCACACACACACACACACACACACACACACACACACACACACATGCACACGCACTCACACAACCCCCTTCTCCCTCTCCCTCCCAGTCCTCCCCTACTCCCCACCCTTTCTAGTCAGTTATAAGGTAGAATGGTAAGGCTTGCTTTTTCTACAAAGTATATTTTTATGCTAACAGCTTTAAATTTACCTCGAGGGACCATTGCATATAGTTAGATTCTTTTAGCAAACAGGGCCTGTTTGTCCTTTTAATGCAGACATCAAAAGCACAATCTTTATTTGTTAAGCCAATCTTAAAACATGATTGTAGAAATGATTCCCAAATGTGCAGTCCTTTTTCCTCACACTGCACATAGACCCTACTCACAGGGCTTGGGCACAGGTTCTCTGTCACCACCTCTGCCCTGGAGGCAGACAGAAGATGAACTTCCAGTATCCAGGGGTGTGAGCCATGACCTCTGACCGGGGCTCCCTCCTTGGCACGGTTCTGACAGAGACTCTGATGTCAGGGAAGACATCCGGTAGCGATGGATGGTGAACCACAACCAACTGGAACTTCAAACAGCTTGGCTCCTCACTGCC
Organism: Ailuropoda melanoleuca; assembly: GCF_002007445.2. Taxonomy (NCBI): domain Eukaryota; kingdom Metazoa; phylum Chordata; class Mammalia; order Carnivora; family Ursidae; genus Ailuropoda; species Ailuropoda melanoleuca. The sequence continues at coordinate 66,611,883 of NC_048225.1, forward strand.
CTTTTCTTACCCCCTTGGCAGTTTTCATAGGATTCGGTCTGCGAGAGGCTTCCGGAATAAGCAGATGCTTGCGTTTTACGTATATCATAGCATTTCCCAGGTGCCTCTTCATATCTGTAAACCGTGGCTGTGTGGGCCACTTGCAGAAAACTGGACCTGGTGTCGAGGCCCTGGAGATGAGGCCTGGAGCCCACCCAGGCGGAATGGCTAGTCCTTGTCCTCATGCCCTCCGGCTGTAGCTTCGTGCCAGCCCCAAGCCCCTCATGGAGACAGGTGACTGCCTCCATCTTGGATGAGCAAACCCATGTCCAGGGAAGTGGTCCGAGGTTGGAAAGCCAGTTAGGTGAGAAACCAGGATTTAAATCCAGTTCCAAGCGTGGTCTTCTCTCCACCGTATGTGATTAATCCCCAGCTACAAGCATTTGCTTTGCTGCTGTGCAAAAAATTTATACTTCTTCTCCCAAGTCTCAGGACGATGGGAATATCTTAAGGCCTGCCCCATTTTGATGTGACCCTCCTCCTTTATATGTTTTAATTGTTATCCCATTATTATTATTATTATTATTTTCTGGTAACATCTGTCATCCCCATGGGTCTTCCCAGAGAACAGTGTTATACTTCCCGTTTTATGGGTTGGCCCCACCCCAGCTCAACACTATGGTCCACCCTGTTCTTTTCCCAAACCCCACAGTGCCCCTTATGTGTGCATGTATTCTCGGGCTCCCAAGGATAGAGTCTCCTGCACGAGGAAGCTGGATGAAAGCCTGGAAAGGTTATTTTGTTTAAATTCTTCCCTTGAAGTTCCTTTGGCAAAGGAGCCAGGCTGGAAATCATACCAGAACAGTTGTTTCATAGTTACAGTGTAATCAGGAGACTGTAATTCATGGCCATTAAATTGCTTCCTTTGAAGTATAAGAAAAACCAGAACAACTTTTATGGCCCTTTAGCCCGCAGGATTATAGTACACATGAATTAAAGTCAAGTGTGTTATGAACTCTCCCAGGTACCATGGCTGGTAGGAGTCCATCTTCTCCCTTGTGCTCATTAGTTGGTTGACGTTCAACTGGAAACAGGGAGGCAACTATCAGAATCTTGGACGGCTCTTTCTTCTCTCTCATCTTTGCAGATTTGCAAAGATAAACCAGAGATGAGGGGTCTTCTTACGGCAGCTCGACTAAACATTGGGAATTGTTCTTTCTTGGTGGGATCTCTTCAGGAAGGGGTAGCAGAAAAAGAAGGAATGTCTGTGTCCCTGGCTTCCGACCTGTCAGCGCAGTGCTGGCCATGTCGCAGCCCCGTGTTCGCTGAAGCCTCACAGTTGGTCCTGCGAAGTGACTAGTAGCATTCCCATTATACGGATGGAAGTGAGGCACGCTCAGTAAATGAAGTCAATCTGAGGTCACTCAGTAGGGGTAGTGGCGAAACTCCAGCTGAGATGTGAGCCAAAGCATGTGCTTTGCACCCAGCCAACATTGCCTCCGGGAACTCACACCTGAGGCCACAGAAAAATCAAGAGCCCCATGTCCTGGGTCCTGATGTGTCGAGCATAATCATTTGAGCATAAGCCACTGAGATCTTATGCTGCTGTAACCGTTTTTTGGGGGGGAATTTCATGGGAAAACTGTGGAGAAAGAAAAGCAGCAAAACCATGTATTAGTATTTAATGACTCTCTCTGTGAAGTGTTTCTATCATATATAATAAACACGTGTCTCATGCCATCTATCTTTCTAATTTTAAGAGATGCTTAGAATCGGTATGATTAGAAAAATCAGGAAAGTAGTTCTATATTGCTAGAAAAAGTACATCTCCTAAAGGGCAATGGTCTTTTCATTAAAAATTTCATTGATAGCTGAGCTGATTTAAAAAGTGGTGGGTTGGGGGGAGCACCTGGGTGGCTCCGTTTGTTAAGCATCTGACTCTTGGTTTCCACTTGGGTCATGATGTCAGGTCTGTGAGATTGAGCCCGGCGTCAGGCTCTGTGCTCAGCGCGGAGTCTGCTTGAGATTCTCTCTCTCTCTCTCTGTGCCCCTCCCCTCGCTCGTGCTCTCTCGCTCTATTTCTCAAATAAATTAATCTTTAAAAAAAATAAAGTAGTAGGGTTGGTTCTTTCAGAATGCAGAATGTAGAATTATGCTCCACTTGTTCTGAAGAGGAGGCAACCCATAGGACATAAAGATTTGTGGACTTACGTTGTACATAGTCTTTAGTAATAGATTTTGTGACCCATAATTTACTGCCCGGGCCATCTTCAATATGGACTTCTTATTCCTAGACAATCCTGGTTAGGGCGTTGCAAGTCCCGCCACGCC